>NW_026714944.1:0-21066 GCF_029784015.1 Lycium ferocissimum | reverse complement strand
ACATAATCAAGTCTTACCTTTTCTCTTCAATTTCCCAATAGCCTAGGGTTTCCAAAGATGAAAAATAATGGGTTGATCGCTCCAACGACACCTCCACGCTACTTAGGGACCTCAATATAGTGGGTTTGCATCATCAAAATAATTTTAGAAGGACAAGAATGAAAGTTGATTTTCCTTGTTCCTAGCCGAGAACAAGCTTGTTGTTTTCTTCAACTTCCTTGTTTTTTTTAAGTGTTGAAATGCAAATGAAGACTTGTGGTCATCTTTTAACTAATATAAGAAGTGTACAATTTCCCTTGGCCCACATTAATCTGTTGGATCACTTAAAAGTTGACACAAAAATTGTGTGGGCCAACCCCACCTCACACGGCCACAACATGGAATTGGATGACTTTTCCAACTTCCAATTTTATCACTTTTGGTCCCAAATTCTCCTAATTATTCCATACCAACAAATTCATGAACAACTTATGTCTTAAAAAAAAAATCAAAGGTCAAAAATCCCGACTTTGTATCCCGGAATAGTTTTGTCCTTAACTTATCGTAATTAATCCGGATTGTTCCAATGTATTAAAATACGGGTTCTAACAATAATTGTGTAGGCCGACAAGGCTACCATGAACGTCTACAACCAATAGTACCAAAATAGAATTATACAAAAGGACGATAAGGCCACATTATAGACATACTATATACGGGACTTGTCCACAAGTCTCTAAAGAGTAAACAACTGTGTTGTGGTCGGGACAGGGCCTCGGCCTACCCATCATGTCTATAATCACAAAAGAGAAAGACTCCAAAGCTAGACCTGGCAATTCCAAATGAGTGGAGCTTACCAATCAGCTGATGTCTGGTCCCGCCTACTGGGGAGGTCTGTCTGTCCGTGCACGACATCCGGCAGTATAAATGCGTGTCCCCGCAAAAGGGACATCAGGTCAAAATAATGTACCGAGTATTAAGGGAATAGAATAGCTGAAACTGAACTGAAAAGCATAATAACTTGAAGGCCAAAGACTGCCCTGGAATAACTCACTTGATCTAACTCATATCAATTACAGTATAATAATATCATATCTCTCACTGACCAAGCGGTCAGGCAATAATGTCTCACTAACCAAGTGGTCAGGCAATAATATCTCACTTACCAAGCAACTACGCGATAATGTTACACCTCGAAATTTTTTTTGTTGATGCACAGTGAATGGGCGAACGAAGAGCACGAAGTATATGGTGTTTCGATAAGTAAGAAATAGCATTTGATGATTCTAAATAAGATTTCAAAGATATTTGAAGTAGGAGACGAAAATTGTTAAGGAAAGTAAGGTATATGTCTTGTGTCGGGCAAGATTTACGAGTATCGAATTAATGATTACTTAATGAAGTTTTGGAAAAGAGTTATAACGTCCCTTGGATTGTTAATGAAGTGTTAAACAAGTGTTAAGAAGGTTCCATAAGGATTGGAGATCGAACGAAGTGATGAGAACAAGTTCAGTGGACTGATGGGTTATACGGCCCATTATACGGACCGTATAATGTTATACGGACTGTATAATGGACCGCAGGACCATCACAGTGAAGGTCCCTCACTGGTTGGATTATATGGTCAGTTATACGGACCGTATAAATTTATACAGACCGTATAATAGACCGTATAATAGTCACAGAGAAGAGACGATGAAGGGTCCATTTCACGATCACTTATACAGACCGTATAAGTTTATACAGACTGTATAAGTGTTCGTATAACTTCCGGACATATCAGATTTTGGAGTTATTGAAAAGGGGACCAAGTTCATTATTTCATTTCCACATTTCACTCCTTCTCTCTAGAACTCTCTAGAACATTTCTCCCACACAAATTCAAGAGATATTAGTGATCATCTACATCAAGTTAAGTGAATCAAGTGTAAGAAACCCATTAAAGTTCATCCAAAACAAGAAATCCAAGTGAAGGTGAAACTAGGGTTTTTTTCAAGTGAAGTGTTTGCACCCAAGGTTCATTCCTACACCATCTAAGGTAAGCTTTATGACATTTCCTTGTTGTTTAAGGTATTTGAAAGTTGAAACACTTGGATTATATAAGGAAATAGGAAATGGGTCATGAATGTGGGAATAGTGTCACTTTTGAGTAAATGTTTGGATTGAGTTATGATTCTTGATATATTATGATTATAATCATGTTATAAATAATATTGAGAATATGGAATAGACCTTGTATATGAATGAACGAAATTGTGTGATATGACCATGAATATGGATGAATTGAAGTGAATTGAGAAGTAAGGATAATGTAGTTGAATAAAGGCTATTGTGATGATATTGTGAAAGTTATTATTGATGTTTGAGAGTTGATATATGATATGGAGGAAGTCGTATAAATAAAGGAGATGCTGTCCAATTTTCTCTAGCTTTAGTCAGGTATGTTAAGTCATCGATTTCCTAATGATAGTACAACGCTAATGAAGGTAGAACGTGAGCATTGAAGAAGAACGCACAAATGATAGAATAGTTAAAAGGAAAGGTATGTAAGGCTAACCCTTCTTTCATAAGGCATGGTTCTTTGGCCAAATATCTATCCATCTATGAGCCTATGATATTCTCTAATGATCCCATCTCTAAAAGATACTACGCTTATGATTCTCGATATGATACGATTGTACTAAGTTCCTTATATGACGAGTAATCCCTTAAGGATAGATGTGATGAACGACGATAGTAATAATGCTAAAGATGCTTATATGCATATGTGCCTATGTATGGCTATTATGAAACCCTGAGCTTATATGGCCGGGTCGAATAATGATGCGCGCGCACCACTGCAGTTGGGTACGGATAATCCTGAGCCTTGGTAAGGCCAGGTATGTATGACACTAAGCCTTGGTAGGGCCAGGTATGTGAAACACCGAACCCTCGTGGTCAGGTATGCTATATAAATGCTATGTATATGACATCAATGTGAGTACGAATATGCTAAGTATATGTAAATGTTAAGTAAAGGCTATGTATATGCAATGTATACGAGATGTAAATGATATGAATATAAGTATGAATGGAAATATGAATACAAATACGAAAATGGATACGAAAGGTAAACGAGTACGGATATGGATGTATGTACACGGATACGCAATAGAAATGGAATGTCCCTATGGAAAGCAAGTGCTATGACGATGATACAATTATATCCCATACTATGCTATCTCACATGTTGTCTATTGTGCTTTCATATTGATATTGATCATGCTTTACATACTCAGTACATTCTTCGTACTGACGTCCTTTTACTTGTGGACACTGCGTCATGCCCGCAGGTGGCTAGGGAGACAGACTTGATCCATAGCCGTATTTCTCGTGGACTACATAGCGAGCTCCACTTCATTCGGAGCTACGTTTTTGGTATAGATTCTTTTGTGTACATATCCATGGGCACGGCGAGGTCCCCCGTCCCGCCTATATGATATGACATACTCTTCTTAGAGGCTCGTAGACATGTGTGTATGGTTAGATGTGTTCGGCCTTGTTGGCCTATATTTTGAGATATTATTTTGTTAGCCTCGTCGGCTTATGTACATTGATATGGGCATAGTTACTAATGATGATATAGATGTGTTGTTGCCCAACGGGATTAATGTGAATGATGAATGAAAGCATGATTTAGCCATGGGGCTCACCTAGATGAAAGGTGAAAGTATGTTAAAAGGTGCCCGGGTGGGTTAGCGCCGGGTGCCCGTCGCGACCCTCCGGTTGGGTCGTGACAAAAGTGGTATCAGAGCAGTTCAGTCCTAGCGTGTGTCTACGAGCCGTGTCCAGTAGAGTCTTGGTTATGGATGTGTTGTGCGCCACACTTTTAAACAAGAAGCTGCGGGCATTTTAGAAATGAATGACCTTCTTTCTTCATAAAAATCGTGCGATAGAGCTATGATATAAGAATTTCTTGTTCCTTAACCGTGTGTTATGTATTTCAGAAATGCCTGTAAAGAGAAAGGCTACAGCAACCTAAAAGGGCAAGATGGTGGCAGAAAAGTGGGCTGAAAGAGCACCGCCACCGGTAGTAGAGGAAAGTGAGTCCCAGAGTGTGGCTCAATCTCGGTCCTCCCGTTCAGCACCTATTATGAAGGAGCATGAGGGAGCCTCAACCCAGCTCCAGCACCTCCGATTCCTCCACCGGATGCTTCAGGCCAAGATGTAAAAGAGGCCATTCATTTGCTGACTCAATTGGTTGCTGCCCAGACTCAACGGCAAAGTACAGGGCAAGGTGATAGGGTTGTTAGTGCAAGGGCCCGTGATTTCATTAGTTTGAACCCTCCAAAATTCTTTGGATCAAAGCCGAATGAGAACCCTCAAAATTTTATCGATGGTATGTTGAGGACGACCGGTTGATACATGCTTCGGACACCGAATCGGTGGAGTTAGCGTCATATAGATTGAGGCATATTGTGGTTCATTAGTATACTATTTGGATGGCTTCACCGGGATCCAATGCACCTTCTCCGGTATGGCAAGAATTTGTAGATGCTTTTCTCCGACATTATTTGCCTCCGGAAGTTCGGCGAGATAGAGCCGACAAGTTCTTGAATTTGAGGCAAGGAAGTATGAGTGCCCTAGAGTATAGTCTCCACTTTAATTCTTTGGCTAGGTATGCTTCGGCCATGGTAGCGAATATAGGTGACCGAGTGCACCGGTTTGTGAAAGGCCTGGGGCCACATTTGATGGATAGATGCTTGACCGCATCACTTCAGGACAATAGGGCCATTTCACACATTTAAGCCCATGCTCAAAATTTAGAAGAAAGCCTACAACAACAAAAGAGTGAGCGTGAGCATGATAGAGGGCACAACAAGATGGCTAGATCTTCGGGTCCGATGAGTGAGTATAGAGGCGGGCACCGACAGTAGTTTTCGAGGTATTCAGACCATTCTATGACTAGTACGCCTCCACGGTTTCCAGGCCAGAGATTTGATAGATCTACTCATCCCGGGCCGAGCTAGAGCTTTTCGGGATCTCAGTTCAGAGGTGATTCGGGTCAGGCGAGGCCACCCGTACCATGATGCTCCCCGGTGGGGAAGTTACATTGGGGTCGGTGCATTGGGTTCGCAGGTTTGCTATTCATGTGGTCGACCGTGCCATATTATGCGTGATTGCCCTTCAGTTTGTGGCAGAGGTAGGACCCAGCCTTCAGGGTCGGTAGCCGGATCTTCATCTTCTATACACCCTATGGGGCCAGGTTCACATGCGCTAGTCATCCATGGTAGAGGCAGAGGGAGAGTCCCAGTTCTAGCGGTCCTCAGCACCGTATTTATGCTTTGGCTGGACGCCAAGATCTTGAGTCATCTCCTGATGTTGTCACAGGTATATTATTGGTATTTTCTCATGATGTATATGCTTTGATAGATCCTAGCTCCACATTTTCATGTGTTACTCCGTATATTGCGGGTCGGTTTAGAGTCAAACCGGAGTCGATCAAACCTTTTGAGGTGTCTACACCCATTGGTGAATCAGTAATAACTAGCCGAGTATATAGAAATTGTGTAATTGTGATTTGTGATCGTCGTACTATGATTGACTTGCATGAGTTAAAAATGGTGGATTTCGATGTTATTATGGGCATGGATTGGTTGGCTTCTTGCTATGCCAATGTTGATTGTAGAATGAGAATGGTTCGCTTCCGATTTCCGGGAAAACTAGTTTTAGAATGGAAAGGAAATACGGCATCACCTGTCACGACCCAACCCCGTGGGCCGCGACTAGTGCCCGAGTTGGGCACCCAAACACATTTACAGATCCGAATCGCAAACAGATGGCTTATACAGACACAAATATAAACGCTATCTCCGATTATATCGAGCTATCTCAAACAATTCTCAAACGCAGCTGAATATTTATATATCAAAAGCCGACAAGGCTATGTTTCAAACTTATAAAATTTTCGTAAAAAAAATTTCGGCAGTTTTCCTTTGTTTTACGGACTATCCAAAATAACCCTGCACGCAGAAAATACCAACAAAGGCCACACAGGGCCAACAAAACAACATATATACATATGCGGGCCGACAAAGCTAGCGAGTGGCGCAACGGCCCAAAACATATACAAAAGCAAGCCGACAAGGCTGCCACGGCGAATGGAATCGCCCAAACACAACATATACAAACACAACTGTACAGAAGTAGGCACAACCCACAAACATGTCCACAGACCTCTAAACAGACAGACAGAATCATATGACGGGACAGGGCCCCGCCGTACCCCTGAACAAATATGTACAAATACAACAGACGAATTTATACCAAAAGTAGGCTCCGGAATAAAAGGGAGCACTCCAAATAGCAGAAGAGGGTGTCCTAAACCGGTGGATCACCAAGCTGTGCGTCTGTACCTGCGGGCATGAAACGCAGCCCCCCGACGAAAGGGGGGTCAGTACGGAATATGTACTGAGTATGCAAAGCAGGAAGTACAGAAACGAAATCAAAACCCAAACACCAAGTATACAAATCCGAAGTACAAATCATACATAAGTAGTGCAGAAGACAAATAAAAACATCAGAAAGCCCACAATGCTTAGCTTTGTTTTGAAAAACATTTTATATAAACTGACATTAACCGAATGATCAAAATCCAGACTGTCGAAATCACCTATCACATACCGCGGTCAGGTACCCAGCGGCCAATACCACATAAACACATACCGCGGCCAAATACCCAGCGGCAATGTCGCACATATACATACCGCGGCCAAATATCAAGCGGCAATATCATATAAACACATACCGCGGCCAAATACCCAGCGGTTAACATCATACATACCGGCCCGGGACTCGGCGAAAAAGGTAATAACAAAATGCACAAACGAATCATAATTAGATATATGCATACAAATCTTTATTATAACTTAACAGAATAACCAAAGCGAACTATTGTTTCGAAACCAAGACAATAGTTAAATCAGTTTCTTTTCCGAACATCACTTGAAAATATCTCAAACCGAACTTTAGAAATCGTAATTACGTATCGGAATCATAAGTATACAAATTGTCCTTCCAGACTCAACAAATAAATATATAATCATATGCGGGGATCGGAAAAATAGTCATGTTTGGTTCTTTCAGAAACTTCCGAGAGGGTCACCCATCTTGGAATTTCCCCCATTTTAGCACGTTTAACATCGGAACTTCGACGAGATACGATGCTCTAACGCTAGTGTAACCGCGTTCACTCACCACAGACCTTCGTCACATAATTTGGAGTAAGATAAAGTCTTGACAGTTCCGGACGCCTTCGTAACACAATTACCGTTTTACCCTTCTCTCGATTTTTCCTATTCACTGTCGCCTATGGATATTACTACTTTCCATCCTAGACTCCCACACGTTTCACAAAATTCCGAGACCATATATGACAGTTACAACTATTCGTAGTTTTCGGAACCGCTTAGAAACAAAACTCTTTTGAAAACGAACATTTTTAGGCACTCTTGAAACTTTGTCGTACAAAAGGCATAAGGACCATGATTCGACTACGTCAAAATACAAGTGTTAAGAACAATTAAGAATCGTTTACGCGCTTACCAAAGCTATCCGGTTCAGTCTGTAAAAGTTACGGACATCCGTAAACATAAAATCCCTTCGGGACAAACCGGTTATATGGCATTTTAAATCCAATTATATCGAAGAAATACAGTTCATAGATTGACCACCCTCGGGATGCCAACATCAAGAAGCAATTTGAATCATAAACATATTCAGATTTTTGGAATGGAATTACCCCCAGGGCTCGTAGCGCATCATAACTTAACCATATCTAAGACATGCCAAAAGAAGGAAAGGTCAGCTTTACATACCTCACACGCTTCCAAAGCTACTCCAAACTCAAGAAATCACGACCTACGCCTCGGGCTCTCCAAGGTCTACAAGTATGTCATAAAATGCCAAACATTAGCTAAAGACTTTTTGGGCATATAATTCCAAATTTGCCCTTAATTCTACGTAAAATTAGGGCGATTTCCTTCAGAATAGGCCACCCCGAGAATTTAACTCGGCCAAATCAACAACAACAACAACAACAACCAACCTAGCAACATCAAAAACCAATCCGGAAGGCAATACAACAATAATAGCTCTCTTTTCCATCATTCAACAACTTTCATAAATTCAATTCGACGACTTACCTTCAAGCCAACATCGACGCTTATACATTCACATACTAACCCGAACCCATACCAACAATATTTAAGGACATTCTAAGCAATTTATACAACATTTCCAACAACCCAAATTTTTCCCCAATCCGGCCCGAATTCAGCCCAAACCCGAGAACACCTCACTTTACATATTCCTCATTTTCAAATCATGATTTGTATCCACAATTCGCATTCTAACAATGCTATTTTCATCAATATATAAATTACATCAATTGTACAATGATCTCCAATTCAGTCCGCATCAATCACAATATCAATTTGAATCAATAAACATTCATTTCCAACATAGAATTCACAACGACGACGACTAAAACATTAAGCGATATCAATTCGTTCATTGCCATATAATATGACCCATTTCGACCAACACTACAAATATACATATATGGATGATTCTCAATCGTTCTTCACCTTACAATGATCATAATAAACTAACTAGGCATTAATTCATAATTTCAACACAACCTAACAAACACCCATTTGCACGGCTCAAACACCACACACACAACTCACTTCCAACATTCCATATTTCATGATTTTCCTCCATTATAAGATACTACAACAAGCATACAACCTTTATAACATACAAAACATAATCAAATCTTACCTTTTCTCTTCAATTTCCAAATAGCTTAGGGTTTCCAAAAGATGAAAAATAATGGGTTGATCGCTCCAACGTCGCTTCCACGCTACTTAGGGACCTCAAAATAGTGGGTTTACACCAAGGAATTAATTTTGGAAGAGCTAGAAATGGGAGTGGATTTTTGGGGCTGCTGGCCGAGAGTTTGAGGAGTTCTTCAACTCCTTGATATTTTTTTCTAAGTGTGGTGAGAGAGAATGAAGACTAGTAAGTCATCTTTTACCACTTAAATGAATTGTACAATTCCCTTGGCCCACATTAATGTGTTGGATCAATTAAAAGATGACACAAAATTGTGTGGGCACCACATTATGCCACACGGCCAAGGGCCACATAATTCATGATTTCCAACTTCCAATTTTATCACTTTTGGTCCCAAATTTTCCTAATTATTCCATACCAACAAATTCATGAATAACTTATGTCTTAAAAAAAAAATCGAGGGTCAAGAATATCGACTTTGAATCCCGGAATAGTTTTGTCCTTAACATAATTAATCCGGGTTGTTCCAATGTACAAAAATACGGGTTCTAACATCCTCCCCCCCTTAAGAACATTCGTCCTCGAATGTTAGACTAACCTTACGGGTCATACAAACAATCCTGGGGGAGTTTCTTTAACAACTATCGCAAACAGTTCATACATCAATCAGCATAACCAATCAAAAGTTTAAATTACCTGTACCCCCGTCTGGTGGCACCTCCTGATCCTGTCCGTGGGTCAACGCATATAGGCGGTTCGATGGACCGCCAGAGCTGGAGGCTCCGCCACGGCCTCTGCCACGGCCTGCTGGAGTCGGTGTTCCCCGCCCCATCGGGCGCATAGCTACGGAAGAGGAAGACGAACCGGCAACTGATCCGGTAGGCTGAGCTGCTCCCCCTGCACTGCCCCTGAGTGGACAATCTCTCATAAAATGGCCCTGCTGGCCACAGGTAAAGCAAGCACCCGTGGCACGATAACACTCCCCCGAATGACGTCCCCTACAGTGAGGACATCGGGGTAGGGGTGGCCTCAACTGGCTGGAACCTCCGTCCGTCTGTAAGCCCGAAACCCTAGAGCTCTGACCTGCCCCTGAATACCCCGCACCATCTGGGCTCCAGCCGGTGAACTGTGGGGGTGTACTCTGCGCTGGCTGGGGAGGATATCTACTCGCTCGCCGCCGAGGCCGCCGCCGTGACTCCCGCAATATCCCGCGGATCCGGCCCTCTCGGGCCGGCCCCCGTCATAATCCCCCGCCAGCCGACGCCCTCTATGTCCGTCCTCCATGCCCGGGCGCGTGCCTATAAGCGGCAATATCCATACCGTCGGGGGCCGCCATCACCGTACACCGTCAACCAAGTAATCATCCGGCCCTATCACATACCGGCATCCGGTCACCATATCAAATACATAAATAGGCGCATATCCGCCGCCGAATCAAACTCTAAACCGTACTCCCGGATCGGCTCGCCCCGTCGCTTTTCAAAATTGCGAACCGCCCCCCCGGCTCGCCCTCACCTCCGAGGCGTAAACGGGGCCGAAAAAGCCTCCGTAAACTCGCCCCATACCGGCCGAGGGGCACCCTCACCTCTCGGACAGCATCCATGACTCATACCACCCGCCGCTACGTCGTGCAAATCCGTATGACGCCAACTCAACCGACTCCGTCTCGAAGCACTAATCAATCGCAGTGGTACGCCGCATCCGTTCTGGACAAACTCACGAGGGTCCTCTGCGGGCTTTGACCCGAAGAACTCCGGTCGGCCACAAAGTAGAAAATCACGGGCCCTCTGACTGTCGCGCCTGTCTACGCGGTCGTCCCCTGTTCCATGCCTCTGGACCTGTCCTGCTACCAACCGAGTCAACAACTGAACGCCTCTCGCAGGTCCCATCATCCACCCTCGGGGGCCGGGGGACCGGAGGGGGTGCACCGGTGTCGGGGGAGCCGGCGGTGGAACCACCCCCCGCGCCGCCGCGGTCGTGGTCGCTCCAAATCCCTCCAATACTGGCGGCGTAGCAGAACTAGCCGTCGGAGGCACAATATCCGGGTCAATCTGGGCACGAACCCTAGTAGTCGCCCGGGCTCCGCTGGTCTCACCTGCCACTGTAGACTTGCCCTTCTGGGCAACTGTGGCCTTCCTCGGAGGCATCACTGAAAACATAACATTCTACAGAGAGAAGTCATCCTGATAACAGAACTCTATCGCACGATCTAAGATCAGAAGGAAAGACAACATCCTAAATGTCCTGTAGCCTCCTGTTTATAGATGTGGTGCACAACACACCGATAAAAAAGACTCTACTAGATATGGTCTGTAGACATTCCGAGGACGAACCGCTCTGATACCACTTCTGTCACGACCCAACCCCGTGGGCCGCGACTAGTGCCCGAGTTGGGCACCCAAACACATTTACAGATCCGAATCGCAAACAGATGGCTTATACAGACACAAATATCAACGCTATCTCCGATTATATCGAGCTATCTCAAATAATTCTCAAACGCAGCCGAATATTTATATATCAAAAGCCGACAAGGCTATGTTTCAAACTTATAAAATTTTCAGAAAAATTTCGGCAGAGTTTCCTTTGTTTTACGGACTATCCAAAATAACCCTGCACGCAGAAAAAACCAACAAAGGCCACACAGGGCCAACAAAACAACATATATACATATGCGGGCCGACAAGGCTAGCGAGTGGCGCAACGGCCCAAAACATATACAAAAGCAAGCCGACAAGGCTGCCACGGCGAATGGAATCGCCCAAACACAACATATACAAACACAACTGTACAGAAGTAGGCACAACCCACAAACATGTCCACAAACCTCTAAACGGACGACGAGAATCATATGACGGACAGGCCCCGCCGTACCCACGAACAAATATGTACAAATACAACGACGAATTTATACCAAAAGTAGGCTCCGAATAAAAGGGAGCACTCCAAATAGCAAGAGGGTGTCCTAAACCGGCGGATCACCAAGCTGTACGTACGTACCGCAGTATGAAACGCAGCCCCCCGACGAAAGGGGGTCAGTACGGAATATGTACTGAGTATGCAAAGCAGGAAGTACAGAAACGAAATCAAAACCCAAACACCAAGTATACAAATCCGAAGTACAAATCATACATAAGTAGTGCAGAAGACAAATAAAAACATCAGAAAGCCCACAATGCTTACTTTTGTTTTGAAAAACATTTTATATAAACTGACATTAACCGAATGATCAAAATCCAGATCGCATCGTCGAAATCACCTATCACATACCGCGGTCGTGTACCAGTGCCAATACCACATAAACACATATCACTGGTTGAAAATACCCGGCAATGTCGCACATATACATACCGCACCAAATATCAAGCGGCAATATCATATAAACACATACCGCGGCCAAATACCCAGCGGTTAACATCATACATACCGGCCCGGGACTCGGCGAAAAAGGTAATAACAAAATGCACAAACAGAATCATAATTAGACATATGCATACAAATCTTTATTATAACTTAACAGAATAACCAAAGCGAACTATTATTTCGAAACCAAGACAATAGTTAAATCAGTTTCTTTTCCGAACATCACTTGAAAACATCTCAAACCGAACTTTAGAAATCGTAATTACGTATCGGAATCATAAGTATACAAATTGTCCTTCCAGACTCAACAAATAAATATATAATCATATGCGGGGATCGGAAAAATAGTCATGTTTGGTTCTTTCAGAAACTTCCGAGAGGGTCACCCATCCTGGAATTTCCCCCATTTTAGCACGTTTAACATCGGAACTTCGACGAGATACGATGCTCTAACGCTAGTGTAACCGCGTTCAGCTCACCACAGGACCTTCGTCACATAATTTGGAGTAAGATAAAGTCTTGACAGGTTCCCGGACGCCTTCGTAACACAATTACCATTTTACCCTTCTCTCGATTTTTCCTATTCACTGTCGCCTATGGATATTACTACTTTCCATCCTAGACTCCCACACGTTTCACAACATTCCGAGACCATATATGACAGTTACAACTATTCGTAGTTTTCGGAACCAGTTAGAAACAAAACTCTTTTGAAAACGAACATTTTTAGGCACTCTTGAAACTTTGTCGTACAAAAGGCATAAGGACCATGATTCGACTACGTCAAAATACAAGTGTTAAGAACAATTAAGAATCGTTTACGCGCTTACCAAAGCTATCCGGTTCGGTTCGTAAAGTTACGGACATCCGTAAACATAAAATCCTTCGGGACAAACCGGTTATATGGCATTTTAAATCCAATTATATCGAAGAAATACATTCATAGATTGACCACCCTCGGATGCCAACATCAAGAAGCAATTTGAATCATAAACATATTCGATTTTTGGAATGGAATTACCCCCGTGGCTCGTAGCGCATCATAACTTAACCATATCTAAGACATGCCAAAAGAAGGAAAGGTCAGCTTTATATACCTCACACGCTTCCAAAGCTACTCCAAACTCAAGCAATCACGACCTACGCCTCGGGCTCTCCAAGGTCTACAAGTATGTCATAAAATGCCAAACATTAGCTAAAGACTTTTTGGGCATTTAATTCCAAATTTGCCCTTAATTCTACGAAAATTGGGCGCATTTCCCCGTAAATAGGCCACCCCGAGAATTTAACTCGGCCAAATCAATCAACAACAACAACAACAACCAACCTAGCAACATCAAAAACCAATCCGGAAGGCAATACAACAATAATAGCTCTCTTTTCCATCATTCAACAACTTTCATAAATTCAATTCGACGACTTACCTTCAAGCCAACATCGACGCTTATACATTCACATACTAACCCGAACCCATACCAAAAATATTTAAGGACATTCTAAGCAATTAATACAACATTTCCAACAACCCAAATTTTTCCCCAATCCAGCCGAATTCAGCCCAAACCCGAGAACACCTCACTTTACACATTCCTCATTTTCAAATCATGATTTGTATCCACAATTCGCATTCTAACAATGCTATTTTCATCAATATATAAATTACATCAATTGTACAATGATCTCCAATTCAGTCGCATCAATCACAATATCAATTTGAATCAATAAACATTCATTTCCAACATAGAATTCACAACGACGACGACTAAAACATTAAGGGATATCAATTCGTTCATTGCCATATAATATGACCCATTTCGACCAACACTACAAATATACATATATGGATGATTCTCAATCGTTCTTCACCTTACAATGATCATAATAAACTAACTAGGCATTAATTCATAATTTCAACACAACCTAACAAACACCCATTTGCACGGCTCAAACACCACACACACAACTCACTTCCAACATTCCATATTTCATGATTTTCCTCCATTATAAGATACTACAACAAGAATACAACCTTTATAACATACAAAACATAATCAAATCTTACCTTTTCTCTTCAATTTCCAAATAGCTTAGGGTTTCCAAAAGATGAAAAATAATGGGTTGATTGCTCCAACGTCGCTTCCACGCTACTTAGGGACCTCAAAATAGTGGGTTTACACCAAGGAATTAATTTTAGAAGAGCTAGAAATGGGAGTGGATTTTTGGGCTGTTGGCCGAGAGTTTGAGGAGGGAGTTCTTCAACTCCTTGATATTTTTCTAAGTGTGGTGAGAGAGAATGAAGACTAGTAAGTCATCTTTTACCACTTAAATGAATTGTACAATTCCCTTGGCCCACATTAATGTGTTGGATCAATTAAAAGATGACACAAAATTGTGTGGGCACCACATTATGCCACACGGCCAAGGGCCACATAATTCATGATTTCCAACTTCCAATTTTATCACTTTTGGTCCCAAATTTTCCTAATTATTCCATACCAACAAATTCATGAACAACTTATGTCTTAAAAAAAATCGAGGGTCAAGAATCTCGACTTTGAATCCCGGAATAGTTTTGTCCTTAACTTAACATAATTAATCCGGGTTGTTCCAATGTAAAAAAATACGGGTTCTAACATCACCAAAGGGTAGATTTATTTCCTATATTAAGGCAAGGAAAATGATCACAAAAGGTTGCATTTATCATTTAGTTCGGGTTCAAGATGTAGAAGCTGAACCGCCGACTCTTCAGTCAGTTCCCGTGGTGAATGATTTCCCCGATGTGTTCCCGAAAGAGCTTCCAGGCCTCCCTCCTGAGCGGGAGATTGATTTTGCTATTGTTGTGTTACCAGACACTAAGCCTATATCTATTCCTCCTTATAGAATGGCTCCCGCAGAATTGAAAGAGTTGAAGGAGCAATTGAAAGACTTGCTTGAGAAAGGCTTTATTCGGCCTAGTTCATCCCCGTGGGGAGCACCCGTATTTTGTTCGAAAGAAAGATGACTTTTTGAGACTGTGCATTGATTACCGGCAATTGAATAAGGTGACGATTAAGAATAAATACCCTATTCCGAGGATTGATGACTTATTTGATCAATTACAAGGTGCCAAATGGTTTTCGAAGATAGATTTAAGATCCGGGTACCATCAAGTGAGAGTTAAGGAGAAAGATATCCCTAAGACAAACCTTCCTTCGTAACCGTATATGGCCATTTTGAGTTCCGGGTAATGTCATTTGGGTTAACTAATGCACCGGCAGTGTTCATGGATTTGATGAATGATATGTTCAGGCCCTTCCTAGATTTGCTTGTGATTGTATTCATCGACGATATCTTGGTGTATTCTAGATCCGAGGCAGAACATGCGAATCATTTGCGTACTATCCTTAGAGTTCTTCAAACTCGAGAATTGTTTGCAAAATTTTCTAAGTGTGAGTTTTGGTTAAACTCAGTGACATTTCTAGGGCACATTGTTTCAGCCGATGGTATTCGGGTAGATAGCCAAAAGATTAAAGCCGTGAAGACTTGGCCAAGGCCCACAACTCCTATGGAGGTTCGTAGCTTTCTGGGCTTAGCAGGATATTACAGGAGATTTGTTGAGGGTTTTTCTTCTATTTCTGCACCACTCACAAAGCTGACCCAGAAATCAGCTAAGTTTCAATGGACAGATGCTTGTGAACGTAGTTTCCAAGAGCTAAAGGATAGATTGACTTCTGCACCGATCCTGACACTTCTAGAGGATGTGTATTGGTCTAGGATGTGTATTGATGCAACATGGCAAGGTGATTGCATATGCTTCAAGGCAATTACGGAAACATGAAAAGAATTATCCAACTCATGATCTAGAATTGGCTGCAGTGATTCATGCATTAAAGATATGGAGACATTATTTATATGGTGTTCATGTGGATATTTACACAGATCACAAGAGCCTTCAGTATATCTTCAAGCAGAAAGAGTTGAATTTGCGGCAACGACGATGGTTGGAGTTGCTAAAAGATTATGATGTTGACATTCTATATCACCCCGGAAAGGCAAATGTTATGGCTGACGCTCTTAGCCGCAGATCTATGGGAAGTTTGTATGATGTACAGCTAGAGAAAAGAGAGATGGCTCATGAACTCCAACAGTTAGCTAACCTAGGAGTTCGAGTAGTGGACTCAGGTAGCAGGGGAAATACCATTCAGAATTCAGCAGTCTCGTCGCTAGTAGTAGAAGTGAAAGAGCAATAATACGAAGATCCCATGCTAAAGCATTACAGAGATACACTCCCTCAGAAAGAGGAGTCATCATTTGAGATTGCAGGAGACGGAGTTCTCCGATGTCGAGGTAGATTATGTGTTCCTAATGTGGCAGGTTTACGCCACCAAATATTGAGAGAAGCCCATTGTTCCCGTTATTCTATTCACCCCGGAGCAACGAAAATGTATCATGATCTTAAGTCTATATATTGGTGGAATGGGATGAAGAAAGATATAGCAGAATTTGTAGCTTAATGTCCCAACTGTCAGCAAGTGAAAATCAAGCACCAAAAGCCGGGCGGATTGTTGCAAGCTATAGAAATCCCAACTTGGAAGTGGGAAGTAATTAACATGGATTTCATTACAGGCTTACCCCGTTCTCGACGTAAGTATGATTTCATATGGGTGATTGTGGATAGACTCACTAAGTCAGCTCATTTCTTACCAGTCAGAACGACGTATGTAGCAGAAGATTATGCAAAGCTCTATGTTAAAGAGATAGTACGACTTCATGGTGTTCCAGTATCTATTATCTCAGACAGAGGAACTCAATTTACGGCTAATTTCTGGAAGTCCTTCCAAGAGGGTTTGGGGACTCATGTGAGCTTTAGCACAGCGTTTCATCCACAGACTGATGGAAAATTTGAACGTACCATTTAGACTCTTGAGGATATGTTACGGGCATGTACGTTAGATTTTGGAGGTAATTGGGATGATCACTTCCCACTCATTGAGTTTGCTTACAATAATAGTTATCATTCTAGCATCCAAATAGCACCGTGTGAGGCTTTATATGGGTGAAAGTGCAGATCTCCAATTGGGTGATTTGAAGTAGGAGAGACTAAATTGATAGGGCCAGACTTGGTCCAGCGAGCCATAGAGAAAGTTAAGCTCATACAAGATCGGTTATTAGCAGCCCAAAGTCGTCAAAAGTCCTATGCGGATAATCGTCGAAGGGACTTAGAGTTCCAAGTTAAAGATTGGGTATTCTTGAAAGTGTCGCCAATGAAGGGCGTTATGAGATTTGGCAAAAAGGGGAAGTTGAGTCCCCGATACATTGGGCCTTATGAGATTGTGCGCAGAGTAGGCCAAGTAGCTTACGAATTAGATCTACCTCCTGATTTCGAGTCAGTTCACCCAGTTTTCCATGTCTCGATGCTTCATAAATGTATTGGAGATTCTACTAGGATCTTCCCAGCAAATGATGTTCAAGTGACAGAAAAGTTAACTTATGAAGAAATACCCATTGCCATACTAGATAGGCAAGTACGGAGGCTTAGAAACAAAGAAGTGGCCTCAGTTAAGATTTTGTGGAGAAACAATAACCGAGAAGAAATGACATGGGAGGCGGAAGAAATCATGAGATCCAAGTACCCACACTTATTTCAGCCCCCGAAAGAGGGCCAAGATGAGACATCAAGATCATAAGGTACGTATGTTTTCCTTTTTATGCATTTGGGTCGTGTGTGGCCAAATTCTATTGCTATTCTGTTGTGGCCCTGTGAGGCATTGTTATTATGGGCTGTTGTGATAGGATGATAGTGCCATATTATAGGGGAAACTCTGGCGAAATTTTCGTAGAATTCCCGAGTGCTTAACATTCGAGGACGAATGTTCTTAAGGGCGGAAGAGTGTTACACCTCGAAAAAATTTTCATTGATGCACAGTGAATAGGTGAACGAAGAGCACGAAGTATATGGTATTTCGATAAGTAAGAAATAGCATTTGATGATTCTAAATAAGATTTCAAAGACATTTGAAGTAGGAGAAGAAAGTTGTTAAGGAAAGTAAGGTATATGTCATGTGTCGGGCAAGATTTACGAGTATCGAATTATTGATGACTTAATGAAGTTTTGGAGAAGAGTTATAATGTCTCTTGGATTGTTAATGAAGTGTTAAACAAGTGTTAAGAAGGTTCCATAAGGATTGGAGATCGAACGAAGTGACGAGAACAAGTTCAGTGGACTGATGGGTTATACGGCCCATTACACGGATCGTATAATGTTATACGGATCGTATAATGGACCGTAGGACCATCACAGTGAAGGTCCCTCACTGGTGGAATTATACGGTCAGTTATACGGGCCGCATAAATTTATACGGACCATATAATTGACCGTATAATGGTCACAGAGAAGAGACGATGAAGGGTCCATTTCACGGTCACTTATACGGACCGTATAAGTTTATACCGACCGTATAAGTTTATACGGACCATATAAATGTCTGTATAACTTCCGGACAGATCAGATTTTGGAGTTATTAAAAAGGGGACCAAGTTCATTATTTCATTTCCACATTTCACTCCTTCTCTCTAGAACTCTCTAGAACATTTCTCCCACACAAATTCAAGAGATATTTGTGATCATCTACATCAAGCTAAGTGAATCAAGTGTAAGAAACCCATTAAAGTTCATCCAAAACAAGAAATCCAAGTGAAGGTGAAACTAGGGTTTTTTTCAAGTGAAGTGTTTGCACCCAAGGTTCATTCCTACACCATCTAAGGTAAGTTCTATGACATTTCCTTGTTATTTAAGGTATTGAAAGTTGAAACACTTGGATTATATAAGAAAATAGGAAATGGGTCATGAATGTGGGAATAGTGTCACTTTTGAGTAAATGTTTGGATTGAGTTATGATTATAATCATGTTATAAATGATATTGAGAACATGGAATAGACCTTGTATATGAATGAACAAAATTGTGTGATATGACCATGAATATGGCTGAATTGAAGTGAATTGAGAAGTAAGGATAATGTAGTTGAATAAAGGCTATTGTGATGATATTGTGAAAGTTATTATTGATGTTTGGGAGTTGATATATGAAATGGAGGAAGTCATATAAATAAAGGAGATGCTGTCCAATTTTCTCTAGCTTTAGTCAGGTATGTTAAGTCATCGATTTCCTAATGATAGTATAACTCTAATGAAGGTAGAACGTGAGCATTGAAGAAGAACGCACAAGTGATAGAATAGTTGAACGGAAAGGTATGTAAGGCTAACCCTTCTTTCATAAGGCATGGTTCTTTGGCCAAATATCTATCCATCTATGAGCCTACGATATTCTCCAATGATCCCATCTCTCAAAGCTACTAAGCTTATGATTCTCGATATGATATAATTGTACTAAGTTCCTTATATGACGAGTAATCCCTTAAGGATAGATATGATGAATGACGATAGTAATAATGCTAAAGATGCTTATATGTATATGTGCCTATGTATGGCTATTATAAAACCCCGAGTTTCTATGGCCGGGTAGAATAAAGTGAATATGTATATATCTATATATGATGATGCGCGCGCACCACTGCAGTTGGGTACGGATAACCCTGAGCCTTGGTAGGGCCAGGTATGTTTGACACTGAGCCTTAGCAGGGCTAGGTATGTGAAACACCGAACCCTCGTGATCGGGTATACTACATAAATGCTATGTATATGACATCAATATGAGTACGAATATGCTAAGTATATGTAAATGTTATGTAAAGGCTATGTATATGCAATGTATACGAGATGTAAATGATATGAATATGAGTATTGTTATATCCCGCATTTTTGTGCAATCGGATAATTCAAGACAATTGCGGGAGGACGACAAGCAAGGCCCTATTTTATTTTGTTAAGCATATGAATGGCTTATGAAGCATTTAGAAGCGGAATTATTAAGAAAGGTCAAGGGCATAAAGGAAAATTCGCAATACGTCTCGTGGAATTATGGAGGAAGACGAAGGGTAAATTTGGAACTTGGAAAATAATTTTTTATGAATTGGATGACAAAAAAAAGTGGGCTTGTGTTGGATTGGGCCATGTTGGCCGTCCAACACCTTCTTGATGGGCCAAGCCCATATGAGAATTATGCCATGAGCTTAAAAGATGACTTAATGGTCATCTTATCTCATAACTTTCTAGAGAATTCAAGAGAATTAAAGAGCAAGAAAGAAGGAGAAATCTCCCTAAGGCCATTCGGCCCTTTGAAGAAAAAAAAGAAACCGAAGAAAAAAAAAAGAGAGAAAGAGAAGGAGAGAGAGCTTTCAACTTGTTCCTCCTAGCTAAACAATTCATTAAAAGGTTCTTGGCAAGTTGAAGGGGTTGTTGGAGCAAGAATAACTCATATTCACATAAGTTGGAAATCTCTAACCAAGTGAAGAATTGAAGAAAAGGTAAGGTTTGGCTCTTCTTGCATGTTATGGATAATTTTGCATGTGTAGTGTGTAAGAAAATGGATGGAATTCGTGGAAGAGTATGAATATAAGGGTGTGGCCGTGTATGTATATATATGTGTGTGTAGGGATTATGTGCCAACTATTTTGTTTAGTGTTTGGTTGTTATTGTTGTGAATGTTATGTTGATAATGGAAGTTGAATGATTTTTGGAAAGGTTGTAGTTGTGTATGTAGGAAGGTGGCCGTATGGTATGTTGTATGTATAGCCGTGTATAGGTGTTGAGTGGTGAAAGAAGATGAGCCAATTTTATTTAGTATTTTGGTTGTTGTCGTGTTGTGAATACTATGTTGCTAATGAATGCCTAATAATCTTGTGAAGTTGTAGAAATTGGAGACTTGTGATTGAGGTAATTAAATTGAATATTATGTTCTTGAATGTATGGAAGATTATGAGAATAGTATGATATTGTTGGTATATGA
>NW_026714943.1:0-21541 GCF_029784015.1 Lycium ferocissimum | reverse complement strand
GGGGGGGCAATCTATTTTGGTATGCCATTCTTTTGGAATTTTAAAATGCTTTGGGTTGCGGGGCCCCCCCGGTTTTCCGTTTTTATTTTTAGGGTCTAGATAGTTGTATGTTTTTAAAATGATGTACCTTGTCGCCCCATCCTTTTGTGTACGGCAGAGCGGCCTAGTCGTCTTCCCTTTTTTTTTAGTATATATATTGGGGTCGGGCGAGTTCAGAGTCACCCTTTTTTGGTGGATAGTTGGAGTGGGATTTTGTCACACCCCTTTTTGAGGGGCATGAGGGGCCCCGATTTTTACTTGGGGGGACAAAACCCCCGTGATCCTAATCTTAGGACTTTTAAACGTGAAAAAAATGCAAAATAAGCTTTTAAAAGAAAAAAAATGCTTTTTTTTTTCCAAATCAAGTAAAATCGTAATCTAGAAATCGAACTAATGCTAATGATACATGGGCCAAAAAGGCAAAAAAGGGACATCGTTACGTGACTCGCCAACGTCTCAAACTAAACCCCAATCCAAAAAAGATACCACTCGGCCCCCGGGAAGGAAAGGAGCTCCCAATCCATTTGGAACATCCCACTCTCGATACACTGCGTGGCATAAAAGCCCCCCCCAAAAAGGGGGGGGGCGGAATATGTCGGCATGAAAAGCATGAAACACGGAAAGGATTTTTAAAAAAAATAAAAAAATTAGTACAAACCCAAAAACCAAAAGGTTCCCTTTTTGAAACAAAAATCATCTTCATATCATTCCCTTATTATGGGACGAAACAAAAAGTAAAATCATCTTTACTATGTATATAACGTGCCCGGGGCCCCTGAGGGACCGAAATAAATCATCATATACTAAAATTTGGGGTTCCGGGGGGAAACCCGGGGAAAATAATCATATATATCTCCCGGGCCTCGGGGGACTCGGTGAATGGAATCATCATATCCTCCCGGCCCCCCCCTTCATCTATCATTCTATCTATAACGTCCCCCGGCCCAGGGGGGACGCGGTGAATTTTATTATACATATAACGTCCCGGCCTCGTAGGGCGCGGGAATAATCGGGAGTTGTGCAAAATACATACCGGCCCGGGGACGCGTGAAAGAATTTAAACGAAGCCGCAGCGAGTAGTGAGAAACCATGCAAAAAATCATCTTTGGACTCGATAATGTAGAATCAAGCTCGAGCATTAAAAAAAAGTTATTAAATCCGTTCTAATGCCATTAGGACTACGTTAAAAAAGAATCTTAGAGATCATAGATAGTTCAAAACCCAAACGAAAACCCCCCCAAGTTCGGGGATTATTTGAGAACACTTTACAACATATCAAACAAGGCCCCCTTAGAAAGTTATGGACATTATTCTGAAGGGAAAAGGAACAATAACTCTTTTTGCAACATATACTATCCAAACATACAAAAGACTGAGGGAATGGCTCGCCAAAAAAGGCGTTCAAAAATGAATAAGAATCGTGACACCAACGAGAGGGAGTTACCCCCGGCTCGATCATATCATGCTTCACGTCTAAAACATGCCAAAAAAAAAAGGGGAAAACTTTTTCGTTCCCTTTTTGCTCGCTTCGTCCCAAACTGTAAGCCTACACTTAAAGGTTCACATAACGTTAGACTCTTTATTGCAACCTTTTTCCAAATTTCAAAACAAACCTTTATATTCGCGAAAATCGGACTTCCCCGTTTATATGCCTAGCCCAAAATACAATTAAAACCAATCAAAAACAACAATAATACCAATAACAAAAAATATTATTTCAACTATTTCATAAAAGTCCCCCGACATTTTTCAACTACAACAACAATATGCCTTTCTTCCACTCAAAGGATATAATCTCTAATATGCCCAATGTTAGATACCATTTTTATATCGTAAATGTCCTCACATGGCCCCATCCAAAACAAAAAACACAAACTACAATACAACTTTCGCCTTTTTCTCCTACAGTTTCATTTTAGGTTCAGATTAAATAAACTCAACAAAAGATAGGAAAAAAACATACCATGTTGAAAAAAAATGCCACTAATTTTCCCAAAACCACTTAAAATAAAAATTCTTTTCCCAATGTTAAAAATTACGGTCTTATAGGCTTTTTGGGGGAGTTCTTTCTACTTTGCCTTTTCCCCTCAATCTAATTTTTTCTCGTTAATTTAGCTTGACCACCTTTCTTTTTTCCAAGCCGAATATTTCCATACTATTATTTTTTAATCCAAATTTCTCTCATTAAGTATTCGTTGGTCCCCTCAACATAAATATTCATAGGTAACATAACTTTTTTAATTGATAAAGATATTAAAAATTATCACTTTTTCTTCTTTTGGTTGTCTTTTCACATATCCCCCCCCGTAAACATTCGCTTGATCTTGTCCCCCTTTTCCCCTTTCCCCCGAGGGTTTTATCTTGCGAATGACTCTTTCCCCTCTTACCTCAACCCCCAAAACGTTTTCTTCCACAATTCAAGTTCCCCGTTACCGTTTTTTTCGTATTCTCTCCTTTTAAAAGCCCCCTAATCCTATCGTTCACGGCCACAAAGATTCCCCCATCTCTTACCTTAACTTCTACCCCTTTTTGCCCCCGACCCTACTAACTTGTCTGGGAAGGAATCTTACTTACCCCCAAATCCATCAAATATTTAGTGTCGATTGTCTCCCCTGCATCTCTCGCCCCCCCCCCGGGGGTGTACTTATATTTTTTCCAATTATCTTTCCTTTTTTTTGATCTGGGTTAGGCCTTTTTATTCGACTTTTTGATCCCCCCCTTCATTTCTTTTTTTTCCCAAATATTTGTACTAGAACTTTCCAAGCAACCCCGTAGGAAAAGCATTTGCCTTTAACATGTTCCCTTTATTTTTCTTTTATTTAACTTCGTTAGCCCCGATTTGCCTTCCATATACGAACTTTGGTTGGAAACATATCCCCGATTACCTGTATGAGATATGTGTCCCAAATACATATTAATTTCTCTATCTCGTACAAAATACCCCAAAACGCCTTCAACACCCCTTCAGAGGCGGGTGCAAATTTTTCTTTTCCCCGGTTCGGTCCCTGAGGGGACCTCTTGGTTTCCCCCCCCTCGTATACTCTATTTTCCCCTTGGGCCCTTTGCTTCCCTTTGGTTCTTGTGTCATTTTAAAGGACTTTTTTTCCTTCCCTTTGCCCCCAAAATTCTCTCCTCAACGCTTAACCTTGGAATGAAAAAACAACTTTTTCCTGTGATCGTCCCCCTACCCGACCTTATGTAATGGGTAATTTAAAAGGGTTTCAAACTTTCCCTTAACACTCCCTTAAATTAAAGGGCCTTTTCTGCGACCCCCCAAATTACTATTTTACCCCTTTTTCCCCATCCTCTATTATTTTTCATCTATGGATTGCCCTTTTCCGTCCTAACTTCCGCCCCAATGGTGGTGAACACCTGCGCCTTTCTTATAAATACTTGGTTATGGGCCCTTTTGGTTTCCTCTCTCTTACCTCGTTCTCCCCTTTTCTAAAAAGGGTCTTTCACGCCCGTCACTTATAGTACGCTTCCCTTTGGCTACACTTTGATCTTTTTTGCGTTTCCACTTTCTTCTTATTTCCTTCTTTCAATCTTTCCCTTGTTCCCCTATTTTTCTTTTTTTGATAAAACCTATTCCAAATTTCCCCTACAACTTGATAAGCCCCCTTATTGTTCTAGCTCACCCGTTTCACCTTGTTTTAAATTTTAGCTACATGATACTCATACTTTCCCCTTCTAGGCTTTACTTATTTTCATAACAACCCTCTTATATTCACTTATTTTTTAATTCGTAATTAACCCTTGATAAAACATTAACCCTTTCCCTTTTGATCAACTTTTTCCATATTTACTTTTTCAATACTTAAGCCTCACAATTCTTTTCCTCTACTTTTCAACGTATATTCAACTATAAGCTCCCCTTTTAAACCATTTTAATTTTCGGCCCTTAAAAAACCCTCATCAAATTTACCCCCCAAATCATCTCTTAGGATTAAAACCCCTCCCCAATTCTTTTACCTATGATACGCCCCAATTATTATTTCCTCATTAAAATTTTTCTTTTGATGGGCCTCAACTTAGTCAAACCTATATTCTTTTGGCGCCCTTTTGGGTCTATCCCCCGATCTCTTTTTTTTTATTTCCGGAAAATTTTGGGGTTTCCCGGGTGTTTTATCTCAAAACTTGCACGCAAAATACCCAATGCCTCACGGGGCCAACATTGAATATACTATATCATATTGATCCCCGGGTAAATTCCAACGTTAAAATGAGAACATCCTCGTATGAACTTTACACTTTCTTGTTTATTTTCCCCCTTTTAATCTTCAACTTGTATCTCAATCGTTTATATTTCCCGGCATATATCTTTCTCCTTTTTTCCCCGTGCTTTGTAACTTCAATCGTAGTCCTTTTTCCTCGTCCTTTCTTCCCGAAATCAAATAGTATAAGAATCTCATTCCAAAACTTGGCTCTCCCAAAAACTGGGAAGGAAAAAAGGTAACCCTAGAGGGAGCCTCCTTTTTTTTGTGGGGCGTTCCCCATAAACGGACTCCTTGGACCCCCGGGTGGGGAAACCCTAGGGATGACGCTCGTACCAATTGTCACCCCCATTTGAGGGGGCATGAGGCCCCCGGAACGAGGGACGAACCCCCCCGATCCTGGGATACTTAATCTTCGGATTTTTAAATCGTGAAATGAATGCTAAGGGGTTTTCAAAGAACAACTTTTTGTTTTTAAAATTAAGTAAAACCCGTAATCTATGAAATCGTAACATAATGCTAATATAAAACCGGCGACACAAACCGGTTGTATACGTGACTCATCGAAAGTTCTAAAAAGAACCAAGATACCATAACATAGATACCGACTCGGACCTGGAAAAAAGGATCCCAATCAATTTTAACATTCCCCTTTTCGTATACACCGTAGAAACGCACCCCGAAAAGGGGTCGTCGGGGGGCGACATGGTATGAAAAAAAGGGCAAAATTTGGGAAAAAGGGGTAAGAAAATTAGTACGGGGAAAAAACCCGTCTTGCCTTTGAAACAAAATCAGCATGTCAAAATCATATCCCAAATTTATTAGGGACTTAGAAACATGTGAATAATCTCTTTTACATTCATATATAACGGTCCCCCCCACAGTGGGGGCTGGAAGGAAATCATCTATACTATACTATACATATAACGTGTCCCCCCTCGGTGGGGGCTCTGTTCAAAATATACGTCCCCCCTCGAAAGGGGGGGACTCGTAAAAGGTCTCTATGCCTCCCCCACCCCTGTCTTTTATCCCTTTTTTATCAAAAACGTGCCCCCACCCTAGTGGGGACAGGTGAATATCATATATACTATAACGTCCCCCCCTCTGGAGGGACGGGGGTGAAAAACGGGGAGTTGTGACGAATACATGCCCGGGCCCCCCCCGGGGAAAGAAGTAAAACGGGTGCCGAGCAGGGAGAAATCATATGATATTCATCTTTCGGACTCGATAGATAAATAATCATGAGATTAAAACGAAGTCATATTAAATCCTTCTAATTTCCATTAGGACTACTTAAAAGAATCTTTAGAGACATGACATGTTAAACCAATCCCCGCCCTAAAATTTCGGGGATTATGCATTGGAACCCAGAAAATATCAAAACAATCGACCCGTTAGAAAATTACGGGCATTATTCATCGGGGGACGCTTTAGGAACAAGAACTCTTTAGCAACTGTACTATCCAAAAAAAAAGCCGAACATGGCTCACCCTATTTGGGAACAGAAAGAATAAAATCGGAATGCTCGAACAAAAAGGGGAGTTACCCCCTCGATTATCATATCTTACTTACGTCTAAGACATGCTAAAAGAAAAAAGGGGGAAAACCAATACTTCCCACCTCTTATTAGCTACGCTTATTCGTCCAAACTCGTAAGCCTACACAAAGGATTCACACTAACGTTAGACCTTTATTGCCCTTTTCCAAAATTTTAAATCAAAATCTATATTCCCCAAAAAACCGTCCCCCGTTTATAGCCACCCCAAAAATTTCAATTCCAACAATCAAAAACAACAATAATACCCCATCAACAACCTATTTAAACATTCCTAAACGTCCACACGTTTTTCAAAATCACAACAATAGCATTTCTTCCTCCCAATCAAGGAGTATAATTATAATAGCCCAAAATGTTAGATACCATTTTTATTCGTAAATGTCCTCCACTACCATCCAAAAAAAGCCCTAAACCAAACTACAATACAACATTCTTGACCTTTTCCTGACTAGTTTCTTTTTAACTTGCTAGACCAAAAAAATCAAATGAGGATAAATAACAATTTTACTTGAAGAAACTCCCCTCAACTTTTTCCAAGCAAGCTTAAGTAGAAAAAAACAATTAATTTTTACATGTTTTGGGGTAATCTTGTTAAATTCTTGATTTATCGGGCTATAATATTTGGGAGATGTTTTGAGAGGCTTCTAGGGCTCTTTGGAATGTTAATATGCTGAAAAAAAGGGCTGATGGGTTTATAGCCCCCAGGCGGTTCCCCCGACTTTTCATTGGCCCGGGCCATTTTTTAGCTTGGGGTCTTTCTCTTAAAGGGCCCTAACTCCATTACGACATCGTGCGAGGGCCCACGATCTTGGTTGGAAATATCTTTCAATTATGACAACTTTTTTTCTTGGGGTTTTTCAAATTCCAAACTTATAACGTTTTGCCCTCCCAGTCAAATCTAACGTTTTTTAAATCGCCCGGGGGCTTATGTCCATATTTCATGGGTCCTTCTTAGGGCTTTCTCAAATTTTCATTCATTGTAATTTATAATATATCCCTTTTCAAAATCCCGACATTGGGCCTCCCAACTCTGGGTTTGGGGCTACTCGGGATAGTTAACCGATTTACTCCTACACTCCCAAATGTATTTTGTTCTTATGCTCGATAACATAATCTTCTCCATAATCCTTTTTAACTCCATCTCCCCCAGCTCTCTAAACGGGCCACTTTGTCGCGGAATTTTCCAAGGGGGAATTGTGGGCCCTTTTTTCCGTCAGTATGGGGTGTTGGGGTTGGGATCGGGGAATGTAGCTACCGGCTGGGTCTGACAATACATAGGGAATATATCATGACACTGAGGGCTTTAAAAAACACTAAGTCATAATAATTAATAAAATACTCATTTAAAACATGAATGCGGGAAAAACCATGAATTGAAAAAAATGGCTAAAAATAATATCGAATAACACAAAGACTAATCTATGAAATCTTAAATCGGATCGTAAAACATATTTTGGGGGAAATCTACCCCTTAATGCATCAACATAAAAAAAGTACAATGACTAAATCGAAGGATAGGGGTCCCAAAAAAATCGTGAAGAATCCTCCCAAGTCGTTTTGTAAACGACCTACTCGTGGGGAAAAATAGGCCCCCCAATGAAAGGGCCCACATTAAAGTCTTTGGGTTAAAAAGAATGAAATAATATGGGGCGAGGAAATAACATCGTAAAAAAAACTAAAATTGAAGTCTAGTCATGAACATGAATATATATAGATATAACATGGAGTAAATAACATTATAAGTAGGGAGAGCATAAATATAACTGACGACATGTCAGTTACGGTACTTGCACCCTACCGGCCAGGCTCCCATACCTTGCCATGGATATGAGATATAAATATAACATGAAAGGATCCAATCATTATTAAGGAATCTTCCTAAACATGGGCGGAGCGATCTATCATCCTACGGTGGCTAACGTAGTTTCAGGCTGCTTGAAGCCTTCTCGGTAATTCAACTCCCAAAAAAATATGAACATGAAAAATAGGTGGCACTTGAGCCCGTGGTTTTCATAAATCATAACTGCATGTTCATGGATATCACTTCATAGTATTCTTTCATGAAAACGTGTAAAGCATGTAGAGTATTTTCTTGAAAATAAACATAATAAATTATAACTTGTATGTAAAAACCCATGGAATGCAAAGTATGAGGGTTTCATGGATTACGGACAGATTCTCAATAATCATAATGAAATATCAAGAACTCAATAATGGATTAATAATACTTCAATACTTAGTATAGCATGGTACATGGACCAAGAGTTATCATGAGCATGGTTAAAAACCTAGTTTTCGTATAACTTCATACTTTATGGAACAAGTGGCGTGGGCAAGAACAAAGATGTTCCCACGCATAGATAGAAACCCTACATACCTAGTAATGCTCCAATCTTGTAGTAAAGGTCTGAACTTGAAGAAGAATCCCAAAGCTTAAGTCTTGAATCCCTTTAATTGGGTTTTCTTGAAAACCCTAGGTTAAGAACGTTGAATTTCTACTTAATAATCATGAACGTATGTTGGAATTGACTTGGAATGCATTGGAATAGGCTTACCTTAAAGTATCTTGAAGGTTGGGAGAGAAAAGCTTCATCCTTAAGGCTTGAGAGACTTCTTTAGGGTTCTTTTCCTTAGAAAAATTGGCTTAAAACAAAGTGGGAATGAATATAACGAAGTTAGGCTTTTAAAACGTCGAGTTCGGTGTACGGCCGAACAGGCGGAGACCCACTTCACGCGGTGATCATGCATCGAAGGCAGTAACACACACTCAGTGCGCAATCGCGCACCTGAAGAGAACTCGCGGCACTTCGCGTAGACTGCGTATCGTCCAGTAAAACGAGGGATAACTTCTGCCACAGAGCTCAATTTTGAGCTCTATAATATATGGTCGAAAGGTATTTCAAAGGCCTACAACTTTCGATCTTTGAGTTTTTTTCTCAACTTCCTAACACAAATACCCAAAAACCGACCATAAGTAAAAGATTGTCTCAGACTTAGACGAATTTAGAAGGCCTTTAGAACTTCACTTTTTGGTTTGACTTTAAAACGACTATTTATCACCCGAGTTCATCCCGAATGGATCATATAGCTAAAATATCATCTTTATACTAGTTTGATGCAATCACTACCTAACTCAAATTTACGGGATGTTACATTATATATCCCCTTAGATCAAGAATTCAATAAGATTACACTAAACTAGTTCATGAAAAGTGATTGTTCTTGCTTCTACTTGATGTTGTGGTGAGTTTGGTCTTGAAGAAAGTTGGTGTGGCTAAATTTCTTCAAGTATAAGGTATGTTCTTCATCTTGACTTTGATATTGAGTTGTTTTTGGAGGATTTTAATGGTTTAAAGTGAAGGAAAACATAGTATAAAGGTCGTAGTTTGATATGTTGATGTTGTTGGCTTATGGGCTGATTTTCAAAGGAAGTTTCGGACGAATGTCTGTATATGTTTGTCATATAGTATCTTGATTATGTTATTGTTGATGTTGTTAATGATGTTTGGGAGTTATTTTGGAATTTGGAGAAGTAGATGATATAGGAGATATCTTGTTCGAATTCTGTTAACTTATTAACTAGCTAAGTTTGAGTGTGAAAGTGTTCTTATAACAGTATGAATCATCTTGGATGTAGATTTGCAGACTCGGAAGGAAGACTTTGAGTGGCTAAGTAAGCAGCAAGGTATGTTAAGGCTGTCCCTTTCTTTCTTAAGGCATGATCCTATTGTTATGAACTTTCACAAATGATGTCTACAATTTCCTATTCCTAGAAATACTAGAAGCACATGGTTCTTGATGTTCTTATGATATCATTGGTGTTGATCTCACCTAATGATTATTGGTCCTTCAAGGTAAGATATGTTCATGATGATAGCTCCATAATGATAATCGGAGGTATAACGACCTTACGTCACTCTGAATTCGAAATGTGTCCTCGAAAGGAGCGCGTTATAAGACATGAATAGTATGCTAGTTATAAGATTCTCTAATGAGGTACTTAATGTTAGAAGGAAGGCTTATGATGTATCCGAGAAATTGACTAAGGATTAGCTAATCGGGAAGAAGTCTTAATGGCCAAGAAATGCGTTTATAAGTCTTATAAAATCATGTAGGCATTAACGGATAAGTGATGATCATAAGGAGTGCATAGAAATCAACCATGGAGCTCTGATGATGTTGATTATATTTACCACTGGTCTACGCCGATTGAGCGGATATGTATTTACCACCTTGCTACGACTTATTTGTCAGTTATTTCCACCGAGCTACGGTCGGTCGGGCAGATATGTATTTACCATGCTACGGATGGTTGGGCAGTTATCACTGATCAGTTGGGTAGATACGCTCTACCATCAGGCGATAATCGAATGGGCAGTTACCACCGTGCTACGGCCGGTCGGGCAGTTACCACTGATTAGTTGGGCAGATAGCACCAGGATGATAAGTAGGTCAGAGACATAGTATTGTACATAGATGTAGTTAATCACATGAGAGTATAAAGAGACATATATGCTAGATTCTCATTTGTAAGTCAAAAACGCCAAGTTGATTCTTATCCTCCTTCTTTGCAGTATATGTTTATTATGTTCACTTTTCGCCTTACATACTCCGTACATTATTCGTACTGACGTCCTTTTGTTTGTGGACGCTGCGTTCATGCCTGCAGGTATAGACAGACCAGACAAGACGTGGATCCTCCATAGTAGGCTGCCACCAGGTACAAGCTCTGATTGGTGAGCTCCACTTCTTCCTAAAGCATTGTCGAGTCAGGGATTGTATATGTGTATTTTTGTGTTATGGGTACGTCGAGGGCCCTGTCCCGACTTATACGCTTTGGTTATGTTCTTAGAGGCTTTGCAGACAGTTTCCTGTATACAGCTTAGTCATGTCTTGTCAATTGTTAAGTTGGCCTCGTGGACCCATTGTACATATACATATGCATGATATTATGTTCATGGTTGGCCTCCTTGGCCTTATTTTTTCATTCAAGACATAGATGATGCGAGATATAGTTTGGTTCGCTCGGCCACTAGTAAGGTGTCGGGTGCCAATCATGCCTCGCCTAGGGGTCGGGACGTGATAGAGTAGTATCGGAAGCGAGTCGTCCTGTGTGCATTTAGGAAGATTTCCTTTCGTTCCAATCTTAGATCGTGCGATAGAACGATATTATGAGAATTCTCCTTTTCCTGACCATATGTTATGATTTCAGTAATGCCCGTGATGAGGAAAACTGCAGCGGCCCGAACGACGAAAGTCGGTGGAGGGTAGAGAACGATCGGGTACCGTACGGTGTTGAGAAGGGTGGTGAGTCCCCGCGTGAGGTTCCATCTCGGATCTCTTATCCCCGCCCGGAAGGAGCATACGGGAGCTCCCAGCACCCCCGATTCGCCACCGATGCCTCGGAGTCGGGGAGATGCGAGAAGCTGTTACTCGTTATTGACGCGAGTTAGTAGGCTGCTCGAGCCGACGGGGGTACGGGCTATGGTGATAGGGGCCGTTGTGCCGAGTTTGAGATTTTATTAATTTAGACCCTCTAGAATTCTTTGGGTCGAAATCAGATGAGGACCCGAGAATTTTATAGATGGGATGCTGAGGACGTTGCGAGTGATGCATGCTTCGGACACCGAGTCGGTAGAGTTAGCTTCCTAAAAATTACGGGATGTGGCCGTTTATTGGTAGTGATACGATTCTGAGAGGATGCTGCGCAAAACATTTCTATAAGATCTCGGAAGAGTTTAACATTAAGACGAATGTTTTTTAAAGAGGGGGGAGAAAGTTACACCTTGAAATTTTTGCGTCGTAAGTCAAATAACGTAAGCTCGGAGAGTTTATGGAACCATAAGGTTAAGGAACACTTTTAACAAGTGCTAAGAAAGTGTGTAAAGGTTTCGAGATCAATCGAATTGAAGGTGTAGGTGTACCTTGAGGAAATTCTAGTCAATCTTGAGGAAGGTGTACCTCCCATAGAATATGAGGAGTTATGGAATGCATAACCTATGTAAATTGAAGTTCATTGAGTACGGTTTCCACGATTTTATCCCCGTCGTTACCTTCCGCCGGAAGCTACAGAAACCTCGCTTAAACATTTCTTAAACACGCAGCACGAAATCAAGGGTCGACACGATCGCACTAAACTAGCTTATGAAAAGTGATTGTTCTTGCTACCACCGTATACGAAATATCCATACGACTAAAGTGATGCCGTCAAGTAATCATCAATCAAATGTGGTCCCTAAACCACTCACAAACCAGTAGACACGGTCTCCCCATATATTCTACCATAGCTGAAGCATACCTAATAACGAATTGAAACAAAGGATATAGTCCCCGGCACTTATGTTTCCGATTTAAGTCTTCAAAATTCATTCTCATATTCAACTTATACTAACAACTTCACATCAACCCTTAGCACATTTTCATACATGCTTCCTCGTTATCATTATTACCTTTATAACAAGAATATATCCGTATAAACTAAGAATCGTGATTTAATTTGACACTACTCAAAAACGGGATGAAAACTATATTTTAAAACTCATCCTCTACTTTCTCCTTTCACCCAAGTTATGCAACAACTAAGCATTCTTAATAACATCAAACAATCATGAAAACTAACCTTTTATCTCATAAAAATGAGTTTTGGAGCAAGCTATCAACTTATATGGAAACCACAATTTCGATACCCCGAGTTGTTCTCCTTCAAACCATAGTGAGCCTTCCAACACGTTAACACCTTAATTCTTGCTATTTGATCTTTGTTTTCCCTTGGGTTTTAAGGTGTAATATGCTTAGAGAAGGGTTTTGGAGCTTTGGAGAGCTTGGAGGAAGTGTGGGAAATGAAAAAGGAGCTAAAGGTCGTCCCGTATATAAAAGAAAAAATCTAACCCGACCCGATTATACGGCCAATTGTACGAGTAGTATAAATTATACGGTCCGTACAATTGGACCGTATAATTCTAATAGAAAATCACCTTTCTGCGGAAGCATTCTACGGACTATTTATACGGGCCGTATAATGTATACGGTCCTATACAAATCTAATTCGTACAAGGCGGAAAAAATCATCCTCGTTGTTCGTTCGACTTCTAATCCTTGTGGAACCTTCTTGGTACTCATGCAACACTTCATTAATAATCTAAGGAGCCCTAGAACGCCCACTCAAGACATCACTAAATACGCATCAAATCAACTATCACAAAAACCTTTCCAAACATGACTCGCAACTTCCCGACAAACTTAGTCTCACATTTTCCATATGACTTGAAATATTATGGCATGCACTTTCGCTATCTAATACTCTCCTTAATCTCGTAAGGATTTCATGTTCATCTTAAGCTCACGTTGACTCACAAGGCCAACAAATTCGGAATTTACGAGATATAACATTACGGGCCCTTTGAAGCTTTCCTGCATCCACGAGGCATTACTGAAATCATAACACACGGTCAGGAAAAGAGAATTCCTTATAACATGGCTCTATCGCACGATCTAAGATGAGAAATAAAGTTCAATCACTCCTAAATGTCCTGCAGCCTCCTATTTATAAGTGCGGCGTGCTTCACACCATAAACAAGACTCTACGGACACGGCTCGTAGACGAACTCTAGGACGAGAAGCTTGCTACGATACAGCTTTTGTCACGACTGACAACCCAAGGAGGCCACTTAGCCAGCCCCCGGAGGCTAGCCTATCGAGCACCATGGCACATGTCACGCCAATCCAAACACGAGTGCTCCCCCACGCGAGAAGGCGACCTACGGAACACGATCGGGTCTCTGTCTACTGCGGGCATGAACGCAACGTCCGTAAATAAAAAAAGGACGTACGTACGAATAAAGCACGCGAGTATGTAAAGCATGGAAACAACATAACTAAGATATGAAAGTAACAAGAGATAAGAGAGATAACATGTACATCTGGATGTCTTATTAAGACGGATGTCATGCATGCTTTCTTTTAAAAAAAAAAAATAGTATACATATACATATATCATAATACGTACCCGGCCATATAGGCTCGGTGATATCCGTACCGAACCATATAGTGTTACGCCTCGAAAACTTTACTTGTTGATGTACGATGAATAGACTAACGAAGAGCACGAAGTATATGGTATTTTAATAAGTAAAGAATGACATTTGATGACCTTAAGTAAGATTTCAAAGGCATTCGATGTTAGACGAGAAAGTTTACCAAGAGAAGGCAAAGGAGAGACGCATACGATAAGTATAGGAAGAGATTTACGAGTAATAAGTTAATGATGATTTAATGATGTCTTGGAGAAGAGGTTATAACATCTCTTAGATTGTTAATGAGGTGATAAACAAGTGTTAAGAAGGTTCCATAAGGATTGAAGATCAAACGGAGTCGACGCCGAACGAGTTCGGATTGACTAGGCATTATACGGCCAAACATACGGCCATATAAAACATACGGACCGTATGTTCAGCCGTACTTCGGCCAGTTGAGACCCCTCTCTGTGACCAATATACGGCCAGACATATGGTCGGTATAAATTATACGGACGTATGTTGGTCCGTAGAAACAGTGAGGAAATTTAGATGTATTATTGTAAGGGACTCAAGTCTTATTTCATTTCATTCCCACTTAAACTCCACTTCTCTCTAGAACATCTCTACACATTTCTCCCATGAAGATTTCAAGAGATATTAATGTTCAGCACATCCACAAAAGTGAACCAAGTATAAGAAACCCGTTAAAGTTCATCAGAGACAAGAATCCAAGTAAAGGTGAAACTGGGGGTTTGCTCAAGTGAGGTGTTTGCACCCAAGGTTCATTCCTACACCATCTAAGGTAAGTTTTATGACATTTCCATGTTGTTTAAGGTATTTGAAAGTTGAAACACTTGGATTGCAAAAAGGATATAGAAATGGGTCATGAATGTGGGAATATAGTGTCAACTTTTGAATAGATAAACGGATTGAGTTATGATTCTTGATACATTATGATTATAATCATGTTATAAATGATATTGAAAACATGGAATCGACATTGTATATGAATGAACGTAATAGTGTGATATGTCTATGGTTATGGATGGATTGAAGTGAATTGAGAAATATGGATAATATAGGTGTGTGAAGATTGTTGCTTATGATGTTGTGAATGTTATTATTGATGTTTGGGAGTTGATATATGATATGGGGAAGTCGTATAAATAAAGGATATGCTTTCCAATTTTCTCTAGCTTTAGTCATGTATGCTAAGTCATCGATTTCCTAATGATAGTGTAACTACAATGAAGGTAGAAACGTGAGCATTGAAGAAGAACGTGCAAGTGATAGAATAGTTGAACGGAAAGGTATGTAAGGCTAACCACTTCTTTCATAAGGCATGGTTCTTTGGCCAAATATCTATCCTTCTATGAGCCTACGATATTCTCCGACGATCACATCTCTGCACCGGCTACTAAGCTTATGATTCTCGATATGATACGATTGTACTAAGTTCCTTATATGACGAGTAATCCTTTGGGATAGATGTAATGAACGAAGATAGTAATAATGCTAAAGATGCTTATATGTATATGTGCCTATGTATGGCTATTATGAAACCCCGAGCTTACATGGCCGGTTAAAATATAGTGAATATGTATATATCTATATATATGATGCGCGCGCGCACCAGCACGGTTGGGTACGGATAACCCTGGCGAGCCTTAGGGCGTGGAGGCCCCAGGTATGTATAACAACGAGCCTTGGTAGGGCAGTATGTGAAACACCAAACCTTCATGGTCGGGTATGCTATATAAATGCTATGTATATGACATCGATATGAGTACGAATATGCTAAGTTTACGTAAATGCTATGTAAAAATCTAATACATACGTGTACGTGGTATGCAAATGATATGAATATGAGTACGAATGGAAATATGACTACGAATACGAAAACGGATATAAACGAGGATGTATGTACACGAATACGCGATAGAAATGGAATGTCCCTATGAAGAGCAAGTAAGTGCTATGATGATGATATTATTATCTCCCCCTATGCTATTTCATATGTCGTCTATTTTTTTCATGTTGATGTTGATCATCTTTACATACTCGGTACATTAACGTGCGATGTCGATTTTGTCTCATGTGTGTGCGTCGTGCCCGCGGGTGGCCGGGAGACGGACTCGGCCCGCGCTTCGTTTCTCGGGGACTACATAGCGGAGCTCCATTTCGTTCGGGGCTGCGGCTTTTAATATAGATTCTTGTGTACATATTTATGGGCACGGCGGGAGTCTGTCCCGCCTATATGATATGACGTATTCTTCTTAGAGGCTCGTCGACATGTGCATTGGTTAAATGTGTTTGGCCTTGTAGGCCTATATTTTGGATATTATTTTGTTAGCCTCGTCGGCTTATGAACATTGATATGGGCCTAGTTGTTGATGATGATATATAGATGTATTGTGGCCCAATAGGATTAGTATGATTGATGAATGAAAAGTATGGTTTAGCCATGAGGCTCGCCTAGATGAAATGTGAAAGTATGTTAAGAGGTGCCGGGTGGCTTAACACGGATGCCCGTGTGACCCTCTACGGTTGGGTCGTGAAAAAGTGAGTATCGAAGCGGTTAAATAGGGTGTGTCTACGAGCCGTGTCCGGTAGGGAGTTTTGGTTATGGGTGTGTTGCGCGCCGCACCTATAAACAAGAGGCTGAGGGGCATTTTAGGAATGAATGACCTTCTTTCTTCATAAGAATCGTGCGATAGAGCTATGATAGAAGAACTGTTATTCATAGTGTGTTGTGTATTTCAAAAATGCACTTTTGTAAAGAAAGGCTACAACAACCCAAAGGGCAAGACGATGGCGAGAAAAAGAGGGGGTAGAAAGAGCACCGCCACATAGGTAGTAGAGAAAGTGAGTCCACGAGTGCGGCTCGATCTCGGTCCTCCCGTTCGGTGCCTATTTTAGAGGAGCGTGAGGTCTCAGGCTCCGGCACCCCCGGCTCCTCCACCGGATGCTTCGAGCCAAGATGTAAAAGAGGTCATTCATTTGCTTACTCGGTGGTTCTTTGCCCGGACTCGGCCCCGGCAAAGTACGGGGCAAGGTGATAGGGGCATGTAAGTGCAAGGGCCCGTGATTTCATTAGCTTGAACTCTCTAGGAAATTCTTTGGATCAAAGCGGGATGAGGACCCTTAGAATTTTATTGATGGTATGTTAAGGACGCTTCGATTGATACATGCTTCGGATACCAAATCGGTGGAGTTAACATCCTATAGATTGAGGGATGTTGCGGTTCATTGGTATACGGATTTGGATGGCTTCACGGGGAGCCAATGCACCTCCCGGCATAGCAAGAGTTCGTAGATGCTTTCCTCCGACATTATTTGCCTCCGAAGTTCGGCGAGCTGGAGCGAAACAAGTTCTTAATTTGAGGCAAGCATGGTGCTCTAGAGTATAGTCTCCGCTTCAATTCTTTGGCTAGGTATGCTTCGGCCATGGTAGCGGATATGGGTAGCACGAGAGAGTGCATCGGTTTGTGAAAGGCCTAGGGCCACGTTTCGATGGATAGGTGCTTGTTGCGTCCTTTCGGGACAATATGGATATTCCACGCGTCAGGGCCCGTACTCGAGAATTTAGAAGAAAGCCTACAACAACAAAGAAGTGAACGTGAGCATGACGAGAGGGCATAATAAGGGGCTAGATCTTCGGGTCCGATGAGTGAGTATAGAGGGCGAGCACGGACGACGGTTTTCGAGGCATTCGAGGAGCCGTTTCTATGATTAGTGCGCTTCCGTGATTTTCGGAGCCGGAGACTTGATAGATGCTCATCCCGGGCGGGAGTCGGAACTTTCGGGATCTCGGTTCGAGAGGTGATTCGGGTCGGCGAGGCCACCCGTACCACGATGTTCCCGGTGTGGGAAGTTACATTAAATTCGGTGCAGATTGGGTTCTGGAGGTTTGCTATTCATGTTGTTGACCGGGCCGTATTATGCGTGATTGCCCCGCCGGTTGGTGGCGGAGGTAGGACCCGGCCTTCGGGGGTCGATAGCCGGATCTTCATCATCTATGCGCCTATGGCGCCGGTTCCCCATGTGCCATTCGGCCATGGTAGAGCGCGAGGGAGAGTCCCAGGTTCTAGCGGTCCCTCGGCACGCCGTATCTATGCTTTGAGCGGGACGCCAGATCTTGAGTCTTCTCTGATGTTGTCACGGGTATATTGTCCAGTATTTTCTCATGATGTATATGCTTTGATAGATCACGGGCTCCACATTGTCATATGTTACTCGTATATTCGGGTCGGTTTAGAGTCGAATCGGAGTCGATTAAACGCACTTTGAGGTGTCCATTTTGTTGGAGAATCGGTAATAGCTAGCGGGTATATAGAAATTGTGTAATTGTGATTCGTGATCGTCGTACTATGATTGACTTGCATGAGTTAAAAAATGGTGAATTTTGATGTTATTATGGGCATGGATTGGTTGGCTTCTTGCTACGCCAATGTTGATTGTAGAATGAAAATGGTTCGTTTTCAATTTCTAGGAGAACTAGTTTTAGAATGGAAAGGAAATACGGCGTCACCAAAAGGTAGGTTTATTTCCTATCTAAAGGCAAGAAAATGATCACAAAAGGTTGCATTTATCATCTAGTTCGGGTTCAAGATGTAGAAGGCTGAACATTTGTGAGCTCTCGGATCCGGTTCCGTAGTGAACGAGTTTTCGGATGTATTCCGGAAGAGCTTCCCGGGAGCTCCCTCCCGAAGCGGGAGATTGATTTTGCTATTGATGTGTTGCCGGACACAAGCCTATATCTATTCCTCCTTATAGAATGGCTCCCGCGGAAATTGAAAAAGTTGAAGGAGCAATTGAAAGACTTGCGAGAAAGGCTTTATTAGGCCTAGTTCATCCCCGTGGGGAGCACCCGTATTGTTTGTTCGAAATAAAGATGGCTCCTTGAGAATGTGCATTGACTATTGGCAATTGAATAAGGTGACGATTAAGAATAAATATCCTCTTCCGAGGATCGATGACTTATTTGACCAATAACAAGGCGCCAAATGGTTTCAAAGATAGATTTAAGATCCGGGTATCATCAAGTGAGAGTTGGGAGAAAGATATCCCTAAAGGCAGGACTTTGAGAACAAGATATGGCCATTTTGAGTTCGAGGTAATGTCATTGGGATAACTAATGCTACTTAGCGGTGTTTATAAATTTAATGAATGATGTGTTCGAGGCCCTTCCCTGAGTCTGTTTGTGATTGTATTTATCGACGATATCTTGGTGTATTCTAGATCGAGGCGGAGACATGCGGATCATTTACGTCTTTGTCCCATAGAGTTCTCCAAACTCGAGAGTTGTTTGCAAACTTTTCTAAGTGTGAATTTTGGTTGAACTCGGTGACATTCGGGGCACATTGTTTCGGCCGATGGTATTCGGGTAGACGACGAAAAAGATTGAGGCCGTGAAGACTTGGCCAAGGCCCAGCAACTCTACGGAGGTTCGTAGCTTTACGGGCTTAGCGGGATATTACAGGAGATTTGTTGAGGGTTTCTCATACTATTCTTGCGCCTCACAAATGCGACCGGAGAAATCGGCTAAGTTTCAATGGACGGACGCTTGTGAACGCGGTTTCCGGGAGCTAAGATAGATTGACACGCACCGGTCGACACTTCCGGAGAGATTGGAGAGGTGCATATTGGCTATTGCGATGCTTCGGGCGTTGGGCTAGGATGTTGTCACGCTCTTAATCCCGTGGGGTGTGATGGGCACCGACCCTTATCTAGGGCCGAAACGAACCCGGCCGACTTTCGTAATACTTGTAGCCATATTTGGGCCCGCAAAACATAACATAAGCACATAATGAAAAAGATTTTCAGAAAACAAACATGCTTTTCATCTTTTTCAAATCGAATGAGGTCGTAGTCATAACAAATACTTGTAACATAACGCAGTGATATATTGGCTTACATAGCCGCTTACAATCGTCTGTAACATATCGGCTCGCCTAGCCACTTACACAAGCGACGCAACGTACACGATACGTACGCAAAGTCTCTACCATAACTTCGGATACCATACAAAAGCACTGCGACTTGGCGGCACTCGGAGGAATTGGAGCTCGCCAATCCGGTGGAACATCTTACGCAACATCGTCTATTCATCTGTGGGTACACACGCGGCATGAAACGCAGCCCCGCAGTATATCCCGTATTTTGAGTAACGGGACAACATGAACGCAATTATGTCAAGTTAGGGCAAGACTATTCCGAGACAAAGAGTCGGGATTTTCTTTAATCATGACTTCGTTTTAAATAAGTGGTATATGACTTTGTTGACATGGAAGCATTAAGGAGTTAATTGGGGCCAAAAATGAATTAGAAAAAACTTGTGGAATATGGAAATTAAAGGGCCAAAGTGGCCGGCCAAATTACTTGTGGGCCGCGGCCACGTAAATTATTTTCTTTGGCAACTTAAAAAGACCAATAGAGTCATCTTTCTCATTTCATTTTCTGAAAAATCAAGAAAGCAAGAAGAAGGGAGAAAGAAGGAGACAATCGGCCATAGATAGCAAAAACCAAAGTCAAAAATTAGCCATAGAAAGAATCGGTTCTTAATAAAAACAACTAATTCAAGGGTGCTCGTTAACGTGGAAGCGTCGTTTGAATCATTAAATCATCCGTTTTCACTCTTGGAAGCCTTAGTGGACGTGTGATGAAGAAGAAAAAGAGTAAAATTAATTTCCTTTTTATGTGTTATGAATGGTTTATATGTGTTATAGTATGCAAAAGGGATGAAATTCATGGAAAACTTGCATGGGAAGTTGAGGCCGTGTGCATGGGTATATGGCCGTGTACATGGGACATTATGGCTAACATGATGAATTAATCCTAGCTAGCATGTTTGGTTGTTGTGGTGTAAAGAAATGCGTGAAAACCGTATATATGTGTGTATGTATGGACATGGCCGAACATAGGCCATGTGTGTGCCAAAGATGAGCAAATATTACTTAAGGCTTTAATTGTTGTCGTTGTGAGTTTTGTATCGTTAATGAACCTTTGGATGATCCACGTTGATGTTGTGAAAGATATGGGCTATTTTGGAAGCCATTATGCTTGTAATGAAAATTTGTAATTAAGAGAATGACATTGTTTATGCATGGAGTGATAGTATAATTTATGGAATTTGAAAGAAAGAAATGTGGGGTAGTGTTCTCGGGTTTGGAGTAGAATCCGGTAAGTTGGAACCATGTTTGGGTTATTTGAAATATTGTATGATTTGCTTAAAGTGTTCTTGTATATGGTTTGAATGGGTTCGGATTAGCAATCGAGCGTATGAGCTTTAATGTTAGTTTGATTATATGAGTATAGTTGAATAAATTGGAATATTTCTAAGTATGTAGTAAATGTGTTTAATGTTGGGATGTGTTGGAATTGGATATTTATGTTGGGATGTATTGTGAATTGATTATTGATGTTGTAGTTTGGTTGTTGGTTTGGTTGTTGTTGAAATTAGCCGAGTTGAAATCTCGGGGGTTGGGTGTATTTACGGGGGAAATCTTGCCGAAATTTCTATAGAATTTAATGTTCGTTTGGAATTGATGCCTAAAGGCTTATGACTAATGTTAATATACATTTGGCGCTATGTAGATCTTGGGCGTACCCGAGACTTGAAGCTTGACTTAGCTTGCAGGGGTTAAGGAGAAAACGTCGTTCTTTTTTTTACGTCGAGCATTAGGCTAGACCCGGTCTGGGGGTTTAAACTCTCC
>NW_026714942.1:0-21076 GCF_029784015.1 Lycium ferocissimum | reverse complement strand
TGAACTCAATTTAAATCCATACTTGTCTACCGAAATTTCGACAGCATTTCCCCTACATATATAGCATCCCCGAGAATTTGACTTGGCTAGAACAATCAACAACAACCCAACAACAACACCACAACAATAACGATCAACACAAATTACAATATAACACAATTTGTCTACTTCCCGACATAATGCAATAATTCCCAATTCGACTTCACACTTTCAAATCAACACTAACATGCTCTCACTCATTACTAATCAAAGTCATTACAATACTATTCGGAAGCATTTCATAGCGTTTCTACAATATATACTCAAGATACATAAAATATACAAACTTTCATCAAAACCATACTTCCTCCAACCCCTTCTAATTTTTGGCATACTTATTCATAACATGTTTTCATCTTCTAGTTCCATCAACTATAATCATAATTCACATCCTAGCAACTTAGTTCCCATAAGGTCATGAAATCATACTTAAACAACATAAGCTTCTACATTCCATTTCTGTTACGACCCAACCCCGTGGGCCGCGACCTGTCCTGTGCAGACACCCACACGTACCTACTCGACGCGTATCCGGTATACCAAATGTTTATGTTATATCCCGCGTTTTATGCAATCGGATAATTCAAGACAATCGCGGGAAGACAATAAGCAAGGCCACATTTTATTTTGTTTGGCATATGAGTTGCTTATGAAAAATTTAGAAGTGGAAATAATGTGGAAGGCTAAGGGTAAAATGGTAATATTAAGAAAAGTTGAGGGGCAAAACGGGAATTTTGCGGAGGGTTCATGGAAGTTCCAAAAGAGGCCATATTGGCCATGTGATGAAATAAGGGGCTAAGATGACAAAATAGGTCATCTTTTGTTTTAAGAAAAAAAAATGAAAAAGGAGGAATTTTCTAGAAAAAGAAGGAAAGGGGTTATGTGATTATACCTTTGTGTGGAGGGACCTATTCATAAAAATGAAAAAAGGGGTGGAAGACTTGTATAAAATCATTCCAATACTCATTATTTCTCTAGAAATTTCAAGAGAATCAAGAGCACAAAAAAGAAAAAAAAAAAGAAGAGAAAACTCAAGGCCAATTCGCCAAGGTCAAAAATCAAGAAGAAAATTTACAAAAATTCCTTCAAAAATTGTTTTCCACTAATTAAGGGCCCTTACCAAGTTGAAGTGGTTATTAGAGCAAGAACAACACAAATACTTACAAGTTGGAAGTTGTAGTCAAGTGAGAGACAAGGAAAGAGGTAAGGTTTAATCCTCTTTTTATTGTTTTATGGATGTTTATGCATGTTGTAGTATGTAAAAAAAGTGGATGAAATCCATGGGAGAGAAAAACCATGGTGTGGCCGTGTGTATATATGTATGTGTGGAAATTATGAGCTAACTATTTTGTTTAGTGTTTGGTTGTTATTGTTGTGAATGTTATGTTGATGATGGAAGTTGAATGATTTTTGGAAAAGTTGTAGTTGTGCATGTAGTAAGGTGGCCGTATGGTGCATGTGGTATGCATGGCCGGGTATAATTGTTGAAGTATGGAGGAAAATGAGTTAATTTTATTTAGTATATTGGTTGTTGTTATGTGGATTCTATATTGCTAATAAGAACTTAGTGAATTTTTGTGAAATGGTAGTTATTGGAGACTTGTTGTAAAAGTTCATGTAAAGGGAATATTATGTTTTAGTATGCATGGAAAGTAATGTTGTTAGTGTGGTGTTGTCGACATATGAATTATAATGTTGTTAATGCTTCCATTGGAGTTGGAAGGTCTTGAGGAAAATAATATGTTGATGAATTGTTGGAATATATTTTGAGTTGGTTATTGGAATTGTTAGTATGATTGTTGAATTATGTTAATAGTTTGGCCGGGTTTGAATTCCCGGATTGTGGATTGTTGAGAATTTGGCTATGTTGAATGTTGAGGATGGTGTGTTTACGGAGGAAATCTTTGAAATTTCGGTAGCCAAGTGTTCCTTTAAGATTCTAACCCTAAGAATCCTAATGAGAGTTTTGGTAAACATGACCAATTTGCAGATTTTGACGAGATTGCGACGCGAATTCGGAATAGCTAAAGAAGCCGAAAGAGGTATGTAAGGTTTCCCCTTCCTTTCTTGGCATGTCTTAGACGTATAGGCCTGATTTCGCGCCTCGGGGACTTTCCTAACTCTAGAAATCCGCGATTGAAAATAGTTACTATTCATTCAGTAAGATTGAACTAAAAGTGCATGAATTGCGAAAGAAATGTCCAAATATCCTAGAACTTGCAAGGGTAAGACCCGATTACCCTAAGACCTTCCTGAGTAACGTCATGACGCGTAACATATGTAGATAATATACTTTGCTATAAAAATGAAAGTACGAGAATATTAAACCGTTGTTCGGATAACCTAATTCTATTATAGGTAACGACTATTCTAAAGAATCCAAGTACAAGGAATTATGCCCTATGATCCCGATGGATGTGTGTGCACCCGACGTATGTATAAGTATGAGTATATTGTATGATTGTATAGATAAAAATATACATGATATAAGCATAAGTATACGATAGCGGAACCGAGCGCTATAGACGCTCGGTAACCGTATAAGATATAAGTATATATATATATATATGACACAAAAAGATATGAGCATATATACACGATATAATGAAAGAGCCAGGGCGCTATAGACGCCGATATTTATGCATGAATTTTTTTTTATATATTTATGGGGAAAATGGAGATAATGGCAGAGCGTTATATACGCATATCCACCTGATCAGTTGGCATTACATGACTTGATATCGTCCCGGACGCGGGATGCCCGGACGCGGGATGTGCATATTTATGGTCAAATGGATCGGCCCCGACCTCGCAATATTATATATTCTATCTTTATGTATGTATGTAAATGAGTATGAGTGAGAAAAGCTAAGAAAGCACGGCGTCTGCCCAAGGGCACTTATATGTACAGGTTACGTTTCTATCCCAGGACATGTGCGGTAATTCTTTTATGTCAATATACATGATTTATGTTTTCCGCATATTACTGTTCATGCCTTACATACTCGATACACTATTCGTACGACGTCCCTTCTTGTGGACGCTGCGTTTCATACCGCGCGCGAGTCGGCGGACGGGCGGATTTGATCCTTAGGAGCTCTACCGGCCGCACCCCGACAGCGCTCCGGTTGTTCGGAGCCTCACTTCTGTGGTACTCTTTTGTGTATATCTTCGGGCACGACAGTACTCGGCCCTTTCTATGTATAAGTGTATTATGTCTAGAGGCTCGTAGACAGATATGTTCAGTCAGTTATGTACAGTCAAAAATGTGGTATTTTGGCATCTTAATGCCGTTGTATGGAGCGATAGCAAAGCTAGCTAGTTATGTTCATAATGACGCTGCTGATGTTAATGTTCAGTTTGAAAAAATATGGCACTGTTTGCACGACTCGCTAAAAGGCACAGGTAAAATGGTAGGTAAGGGGTGCTCGGTACAAGTATCGGGTACTCGTCACGGCCCCTAGTTGGGTCGTGACAGAAGTGGTATCAGAGCAGTTCGGTCCTAGGGGTTTGTCTACGAGCCGTGTCCAGTAGAGTCTTGGTTATGGGTGTGTAGCGCGCCACACTTATAAACAAGAGGCTACAGGGCATTTAGGAAATATGACCTTCTTTGTATTCTAAATCGTGCGATAGAGCTAAGCTACCGGTTTCTATATTCCTTTCCTAATCCTATGTTATGGTTTCGGTAATGCCGCCGAAGAAGAAAGCTAGGGCAGCCCGAGGAGCGAGACAGCGACCGGGCCAGCCGGTGGCGGGGGCCATCCAGCCTATTGACTCGGTTAGTTGCCGCACGGGCTCGGGCGGCAAGATACGGACCGGGAGGCGGGCGGAAGTGCTAGGGCCCGTGATTTTATTGCCCTACGACCTCCGGAGTTTTATGGGTCGAAACCAGAAGAAGACCCCCAAAATTTCATAGATGAGACGCTGAGGACTCTGAGAATAATGCATGCTTCAGATACAGAGTCAGTGGAATTGGCATCGTACAGATTGCGGGATGTAGCAGTCCTGTGGTATGACAGTTGGAGACTCTCAAGGGGAGCAAATGCCCCTCCCCCGGTTTGGCAGGAGTTTACTGAGGCATTTCTGCGACATTTCCTGCCGCCGGAAGTTCGACGAGCTCGAGCTGATATGTTTTTAAATCTCAAGCAAGGGAATATGAGCGTCAGGGAATACAGCCTCCGCTTTAACTCGCTGGCTAGGTATGCCCCAGCCATGATCGCTGATATGGGAGATCATGTACACCGATTCGTGAGTGGGTTGGGGCCACATATCATTAAGGAGTGCCTGACAGCTTCACTCCAGGATGGAATGACTATTGCCCGTATCCAGGCTCATGCTCAAAACCTGGAGGAACAATACCTGCTACGGGGAGGAGAGCGCTATCCAGATAGGGGCTCCAGGAAAAGGGGAAGATTTCCCAGGGCTAGAAGTGAGTATAGAGGGGGACAGGTGCAGGAGCAATCTAGGTATCCGGTGCCAATCGGCGGCCGCACACCCCTCGGTTCTTTGATAGAGCTTCAGAGTCCCAGAATAGAGCCGATTCTAGCAGAATGGTGCCGCCCCCGCCGCGATGTGGTAGGCCACACTCTGGAGAGTGTCTCGCAGGTACAGGTGCTTGCTATACTTGCGGGCGGGTTGGCCATCGGATGCGTGATTGCCCACCGAGGTATGAGGGAGACCAAGCCCGGCCGCCGTCCGCGGTTGGTTCATCGTCGACCGTACGCCCTCTCGGACAGACTTCCCAAGCTCCAGCGGGACGTGGTCGAGGTAGAGGAGGAGCATCCAGTTCAGCCGGCCCTCCGCACCGCCTATATGCATTGACAGGGCGACAGGACCCTGAGCCTTCCGCAGACGCGGTCACAGGTACTTTTTCGGCACCTTTTATGATATGCGTGTCAATTGATTCGGATTCTATCTTATCCACGCCGCCTATGTATTGCTGAATATATTAAGAATTCGGAAATTAAGATGAAAAGTAGCCATACGTACAGGTAAGAATGAATACTAGAGATTGCGGAAGGCAGAATTGTGAATAAAGGAAAAGATGTGTACGTGGGCGATTTGAAAACTACTAAGACCCCAACTCGTTCCGTATTATGGGATATAAGTAGTACGAGGGAGCGACGACGAAAATACTAGCGCTAAGACGCTGAAATGCATTAAAGTTTCAAGGTTAAGCATGCTAGGGTGAGAGCAATTTCACGATGGGTGACCCCCTGGGAAATATGCTGAAAACTCCATAAATGTGGGAACAAGGAACGAATATAAAGTTAGGTAGCCCAGCGTAAATTACAGTGTGTGGAGTGGTTAGGAACCCTATAAAAGTCATGTAGGCGGAGACGGACTAGACTAACAAAAGGGGCGGACATGTTGGACCAAAAATGGACTATGACGATTCAAGGACCAACAAGAGGGACTTGTTAACGCAGAGCCAGCGTTCGGAGTTAAATTCATTGGCCTATGACTTGAAGGCAACCTAAGCTCCTAGAATGGAGGTGTGGAGTAATATGTGAGATATCTACGAAGGAGACCTCCCCGAAGTATTATAATGCACCATGAGGTCAGTTTAACATTCGAGGACGAATGTTCTAAGGGGGGGAGGATGTTATATCCCGCGTTTTATGCAATCGGATAATTCAAGACAATCGCGGGAAGACAATAAGCAAGGCCACATTTTATTTTGTTTGGCATATGAGTTGCTTATGAAAAATTTAGAAGTGGAAATAATGTGGAAGGCTAAGGGTAAAATGGTAATATTAAGAAAAGTTGAGGGCCAAAACGGGAATTTTGCAGGAGGGTTCATGGAAGTTCCAAAGGCCATATTGGCCATGTGATGAAATAAGGGGCTAAGATGACAAAATAGGTCATCTTTTGTTTTAAGAAAAAAAAAATGAAAAAGGAGGAATTTTCTAGAAAAAGAAGGAAAGGGGTTATGTGATTATACCTTTGTGTGGAGGGACCTATTCATAAAAATGAAAAAAAGGGGTGGAAGACTTGTATAAAATCATTCCAATACTCATTATTTCTCTAGAAATTTCAAGAGAATCAAGAGCACAAAAAAAAAAAAAAAAAAAGAAGGAGAAAACTCCAAGGCCAATTCGGCCAAGGTCAAAAATCAAGAAGAAAATTTACAAAAATTCCTTCAAAAATTGTTTTCCACTAATTAAGGGGCCCTTACCAAGTTGAAGTGGTTATTAGAGCAAGAACAACACAAATACTTACAAGTTGGAAGTTGTAGTCAAGTGGAGAGACAAGGAAAGAGGTAAGGTTTAATCCTCTTTTTATTGTTTTATGGATGTTTATGCATGTTGTAGTATGTAAAAAAAGTGGATGAAATCCATGGGAGAGAAAAACCATGGTGTGGCCGTGTGTATATATGTATGTGTGGAAATTATGAGCTAACTATTTTGTTTAGTGTTTGGTTGTTATTGTTGTGAATGTTATGTTGATGATGGAAGTTGAATGATTTTTGGAAAAGTTGTAGTTGTGCATGTAGTAAGGTGGCCGTATGGTGCATGTGGTATGCATGGCCGGGTATAATTGTTGAAGTATGGAGGAAAATGAGTTAATTTTATTTAGTATATTGGTTGTTGTTATGTGGATTCTATATTGCTAATAAGAACTTAGTGAATTTTTGTGAAATGGTAGTTATTGGAGACTTGTTGTAAAAGTTCATGTAAAGGGAATATTATGTTTTAGTATGCATGGAAAGTAATGTTGTTAGTGTGGTGTTGTCGACATATGAATTATAATGTTGTTAATGCTTCCATTGGAGTTGGAAGGTCTTGAGGAAAATAATATGTTGATGAATTGTTGGAATATATTTTGAGTTGGTTATTGGAATTGTTAGTATGATTGTTGAATTATGTTAATAGTTTGGCCGGGTTTGAATTCCCGGATTGTGGATTGTTGAGAATTTGGCTATGTTGAATGTTGAGGATGGTGTGTTTACAGAGGAAATGCTGCCGAAATTTCGGTAGCCAAGTGTTCCTTTAAGATTCTAACCCTAAGAATCCTAATGAGAGTTTTGGTAAACATGACCAATTTGCAGATTTTGACGAGATTGCGACGCGAATTCGGAATAGCTAAAGAAGCCGAAAGAGGTATGTAAGGTTTCCCCTTCCTTTCTTGGCATGTCTTAGACGTATAGGCTCGATTTCGCGCCTCGGGGACTTTCCTAACTCTAGAAATCCGCGATTGAAAATAGTTACTATTCATTCAGTAAGATTGAACTAAAAGTGCATGAATTGCGAAAGAAATGTCCAAATATCCTAGAACTTGCAAGGGTAAGACCCGATTACCCTAAGACCTTCCTGAGTAACGTCATGACGCGTAACATATGTAGATAATATACTTTGCTATAAAAATGAAAGTACGAGAATATTAAACCGTTGCTGGATAACCTAATTCTATTATAGGTAACGACTATTCTAAAGAATCCAAGTACAAGGAATTATGCCCTATGATCCCGATGGATGTGTGTGCACCCGACGTATGTATAAGTATGAGTATATTGTATGATAGCAGAGTCAGAGCGCTATAGACGCTGATATATACACGATATAAGATAAGTATACGATAGAGCATCTACATATAATGATATAAGTATATATATATATGACACAAAAAGAATCAGAGCGCTATAGACGCTGATATATACACGATATGAGCATCTACATATAATGAAAGAGCCAGGGCGCTATAGACGCCGATATTTATGCATGAATTTTTTTTTATATATTTATGGGGAAAATGGAGATAATGGCAGAGCGTTATATACGCATATCCACCTGATCAGTTGGCATTACATGACTTGATATCGTCCCGGACGCGGGATGCCCGGACGCGGGATGTGCATATTTATGGTCAAATGGATCGGCTGCCGACGCCTCGGCAATATTATATATTCTATCTTTATGTATGTATGTAAATGAGTATGAGTGAGAAAAGCTAAGAAAGCACGGCGTCTGCCCAAGGGCACTTATATGTACAGGTTACGTTTCTATCCCAGGACATGTGCGGTAACTCTTTTATGTCAATATACATGATTTATGTTTTCCGCATATTACTGTTCATGCCTTACATACTCGGTACACTATTAGTACTGACGTCCCTTCTTGTGGACGCTGCGTTTCATGCCGCGCAGGTCAGCAGACAGGCGGATTTGATCCTTAGGAGCTCTACCAGCCGCACCTGACAGCGCTCCAGTTGTTCCGGAGCCTCACTTCTGTGGTACTCTTTTGTGTATATCTTCGGGCACGACAAGATTTCGGCCCTTTCTATGTATAAGTGTATTATGTCTAGAGGCTCGTAGACGATATGTTCGATCGATTATGTACGATCAAAAATGTGGTATTTTGGCATCTTAATGCCGTTGTATGGAGCGATAGCAAAGCTAGCTAGTTATGTTCATAATGACGCCGCTGCGATGTTAATGTTCAGTTTGAAAAAAAATATGGCACTGTTTGCACGACTCGCTAAAAGGCACAGGTAAAATGGTAGGTAAGGGGTGCTCGGTACAAGTATCGGGTACTCGTCACGGCCCCTAGTTGGGTCGTGACAAGCTAATTCCGTTTAGACATATGTAAATTCATACGATATAAAATACATCACACGAAAATATATATATATATATATACATACTTAAACTCGCACATGCCGTTAGTGGCTATCATAATAAGCGTTGCATTACTCGGTCGCGGACTCGCACTTACTTACCGAACGGTGACAACCCACAACCCACAAACATGTGTACAGGCCTCTAACATACGAACGAATCGAAGACGGGACGGGCCCCGCCGTACCCAAATGACCATATGTACAAAGCAGACAAACAACGGAGATATATACCAAAAATATCGACCGGATCAAAAGGAGCACTCCAACAGCAGAACAGGTACCCTAAGCTGGTGGCGTATCTCGAGGTGCGTCTGTACCTGCGGGCATGTAGCGCAGCCCCCGAAGAACAGGGGGTCAGTACGAAGGTGTACCGAGTATGTAAAGCGAAAATACAAAATACATAATTAAAATCAAAGACATACATGTAGAACCATAACGGACAGAACCGGATCCGAACCTGAGTCAGACTTACGGAGCGTACAGACGAAATTATAATACATACCGGAAGTACAGAGTGTAGCTAACGGAGTTATAATATGGATCGAGATCACGAATATAGTGCGAAAACACAATGCGGATCGAAGCACGAGTGCGGCTACAAATCGTGATCGAGTCGGAGGTACAGAGGTGTAACAGACAAACTCTCAATCAGAACCAGAACCTCAGAAGTATGACAGACAGGGTCAGAGTCTGAATCAGACGTACAGAAATATGACAGACAGAGCCTTATCCGAATCAGAGTCCGACAGAATCAGTATCCGAGTCAGATCTTCAAAAGTATAACAGACAGAGTCATAATCCAGATCAGACGTACAGATGTGTGCCAGACAGAATCATGCATGCAGAGTCATAAGCATATACAGACATACATATCATATATCAGATCCCGGCCCTTTAATAAGGGACGCGGTAACAGAACCCGGCCCTCTTAGTACGGGACGCGGTGGACGGACGAGATCAAATCATATACCATCCCGGCCGCCATCCCCACATAATCACATAATCGTATCATAAACGTATGTAAACGGATCCCGCCCGCACATCGAGGGACGCGGTGAACAATGCGGTGGAAAATGCACGAATCACGTAACTCCGGCCGGGCGCGGTGGAAGGAAGCATTGAGGCATCCACGAATAGATTAATGAGAAACCATATGCATACAGACCGACATACAAAGCTTAATGAAACTAAAACGGTCCGGAAGATAGGTCAAATCGAATTTTCGGACGTCGTCATAATAGATACGCATACGTGTCATTTGGGATGGCGCAATGGATTATATCGAACGAGTGTCCGGAAAGCGTTCCGTATGTCATACTATACTATAAAGCTCATAAGGACGGTCATAACACTTATCATATGGTAGCAGAATAATAGCCAAGAGCTCACTGTAAAAATTGGACAAAAGGAGTCAATTTATGCCTTACGAGAAACAACAGGGTTCTGTGGGCCCACCTCGGACCCAACTGTCACGACCCAACCCCGTAGGCCGTGACTCGTGCCCGAGTTGGACATTCATACGTACCCTTATCCCACATTAGCGTAATGGCAAAATAAACATACATAATAATAATTGAGGGATATCGACAGATGACGCACAAAAGTGAATATGGCGCACGAAGGCCGATCGGGCCGTCACAAAATATATATACAATCCCCAACGTACACAAACTCACAGAACATATACAGAACCCACAACATATGTCTACAGACCTCTACAGACTGGAAACATAAACATATGACGGGACAGGGCCCCGTCGTACCCTCGAAATCCGAATGTACATATGCATTAGTAAAAAGGCCGTACCAAAATGTAAGCTCCGAACAAAGGAGCACCGTAAAAATGCCGTAGATGGCCTAAGCGGGCGGATCTACAAAGCGTGTATCCGTACCGCGGCATGAAACGCACCCGAAGAAATTGGGTCCGCACGTAAAATGTCCGAATATGTAAAGCAGAGACTGTAATAAATAAATTAAGATCAGAACAGAATGTGCGGAGAATGAATGAAATACATAGCTGATCAAAATGCATATCAGAAATCATAAATAATACATGCAAAAAATGTATGCCAAAACCGGCCCCGTTAGGGACTCGGCAGTCAGAACGTGGTCGCCCCCGACACTGGCGCCACAAACCATAACAGATCATATCATATCAATTGGCCATATCAGAACATAATCAACAAATATCAGTATAAGCGTACATGGCACATCATACACCACAACCCATGCACGTATTATACCTGCCCCCTCACACCGGGGCGCGGCGAACAATGCAGAGAAATACGCATGATAACATATCCTGGCCCGGGCTCAGTGAAGGAAACATTGAGGCATCCACGAATGGAGTAGTGAGAAACTAAATGCAATAAAATACCATATAGATCTCCAGAGACTCAATGAAGCATAGCGAATGACAATCAAGCAATGGAATCGGACGGAATCATATTAAGTGAATTTCGGATGTCATAATGGATTACAGAGAAATACCCTTTCTACGATCATTTCCATGTTCCAAAATAGCTTACAAGACTTAAGGAAATATTTAAAACAATTTTCATTTAGTAGTTAAAATAGTAGTTAGAACATTTCCTTTAGAACCGCTCGAAGACAAATCATAAATACAAAAGGGTAGAATCGGAATTAGTGGGCCCACCTCGGGACAACCGAAGCGATGGGCTTGAATCATGTGTATTATGCCTATGGAATCACCTATATAGGTCCTAGGGACGTTCCATAACTTTCTAGGCAATTTGTAAAAATTTGCATAATTCTTTCAATCAAAACATACTTGAAGGATTCAATTCCATTGAACGAAAAAGGGGCATTTTCAAACGCGGATTCCGATGAACAGAACACTTCTCGAGATTCGAATCCGATCCTAGTACACTTAGGACATGCCAAGAGAGATATAGGAAGGCTTTAGATACCTTTTGCGCCTTTCACGCTCTCCAAAACTCAAATCTCTTTTCGACTAAAACCTACAAATGGTCAAGTTTACCATATGTTAATTCCAAGGCTTTAGGCATTCATTTGAACCAATACTTGTCTAACAAAATTTCGGCAGCACCTCCCCTATAAATATGACGCCCCGAGAATTTAACTCGGCTCAAATATCAACAACAACCAAACCAACAACATTAATCCACAACAAGAATCGCATACTAACACGAATAGTCTTCTTTCAACATAAGACAACAACTTCCGAACTAACTTCACATTTTAAACCAATATCAATGTTTACATACTCATTTGCTTACCAAGATCATCCCAACATCATTTAAAGACATTATATATAGTTTTACATATTATTCGCAAAATATATAAATTTTCCACCGAAACCATAACTCATCCAAAACTTCCATTCTTCGTCAAACATATTCATAACACATTATCGTCTCTCAAATTCATTACCAACAATCACCATTAACACTTGAGCAATGCATTTCCATAATTACATATCAACTAGGTTAGAATACATATACTTTCCTACAATAACATATATGCAATCCTAATGCCAACCTTAAATCGTTAAACCTCCATTTACTCTATAAAGATCACAACGACGCAACTAACATATTAAACAAAATAAATTCCTCATTGGTTCATTGTCCCTATAACCCACGGCCATAGGCCAAATTTCAACTTCACCACATTTTAATCCATCTTTCACTTCCAATACAAATTCTACAATGTCTACAATTATAATACAACATAAAATCCAACATAATCACACTACACACTAAACATACATACGGCCACCTACATGCATTCCCTTCCGCCATGCAAACTTCCATATTTCTACGCTTTCAACTTGTCTCTACATACCACAACACAAACCAAAGCTTCATAGCATAGAAAAGGGATTGAAACCTTACCTTTCTCTTCAATTTCTTCACTAAAACAACTTGTCAACTTGAATGAATAAGTGCTCCTTCTTCCAAACCAACTACACCAAGTTGTAAAGGACACTTAATTTAGTGGGAATATAGCAAGAAAACAATTTTAGAAGCAAGATTTTTGAGGGATGAAATCCCCTATGGTTCAGCTGAATGCTTCTCCTTCTTCTTTCAGCCGAATGCTTCTCCTTCTTCTTTCTTTTTGTTCTTGTTTTTCTCTTGTTCTTTGTTTCTTGAATTTTCTTGAAGCCTTGACTCTTAATATAATTATTTAGTTAGTCACATGGTTATCACATGACTCAAACCATGGGTTGGGCCAAGCCATACATGGCCGGCCACCCCTTACCTTTGGGCCTTAATTTTTCATTTAATTTCTTGAGCCCAATTGACGATGGGTCGCTTTTGAAAATTCACGGGACTAATTTACAAGATTCCAAATTTGCCCTTAACCTTCCTTAATATTTCCGCGTCCATATTTCCTTAAACATCACATGCACCTTAAGTAGGATCCAATTAAAGCCTTATTTCTTACCATTCCGAATGGTTTCCAATTTTTCCGACTACGCACAAAATGCGAGGTGTAACATCCTCCCCCCCTTTAGAACATTCGTCCTCGAATGTTAAACTAATCATATAGGGGTTTATAAATATTTTAGGGAGGAGTTCCTTTTACTATGACTAGCACAAATAATTCATTGCTCAATCAATATAAGTACATAGGAATTTAAGTTACCTGGGGGCGCCAGAAACAAGTGAGGGTACTTCTTCTTCATTTCGTCTTCGGCCTCCCAAGTCATTTCTTCGCGGTTGTTGTTCCGCCATAATACCTTAACTGAAGGCACATCCTTGGTGCGTAATCTCCTCTCTCACGGCGGTCCAAAATAGCCACCGCTATTCCTCGTAGACACTGACTCGAAGGTCACACGAATATCCTCTACCGGAAATATTACGGAAGGGTCGCCGATAAACTTACGAAGCATAGACACATGGAATACCGGATGTACCGCTTCCAAATCCGCGGGCAAATTTAGTTCATAAGCAACCTTGCCAACTTTGCGGACGATCTGATAAGGTCCGATATACCTCGGGCTAAGCTTCCCTTTTCTGCCGAATCTCATGACGCCCTTCATAGGTGACACTTTTAAGAATACCCAGTCACCCACTTGGAACTCCAAAGTTCGACGGCGATTATCCGCGTAAGATTTCTTTCGACTTTGAGCCGCCAACAATCGTTCCCGAATGAGCTTTACTTTATCCACCGCGTGCTGGATCACATCGGGGCCGATTAATTTAGTCTCGCCGACATCGAACCAGCCGATAGGGGACCTGCATTTCCTACCATATAATGCCTCGTACGGTGCCATTTGGATACTAGAATGGTAGCTGTTATTGTAAGCAAATTCTACGAGTGGCAAATGATCGTCCCAGCTACCTCTGAAGTCAATAGCACAGGCTCGCAGCATATCTTCCAACGTCTGGATAGTGCGTTCGGCCTGTCCATCTGACTGCGGGTGAAATGCCGTACTAAGGCTTACCTGAGTCCCCAGTCCCTCTTGGAATGATCTCCAGAAATTAGCTGTGAACTGGGCACCTCTATCAGAAATAATGGACACAGGAACGCCGTGGAGCCTGACTATCTCCTTAATATACAGTCTGGCGTAGTCCTCTGCGGAGTAAGTAGTCCGAACTGGGAGGAAATGGGCTGATTTAGTCAGCCTGTCAACAATAACCCATATCGAATCATACTTTCGTGGCGTGCGGGGTAAACCTGTGATGAAATCCATATTGATAATCTCCCACTTCCACATCGGAATTTCCATTTCTTGCAATAATCCGCCGGGCTTCTGGTGTTCAATCTTGACCTGTTGACAATTTGGACACTGGGCAACAAATTCTGCAATGTCCTTCTTCATATGATCCCACCAAAATAAACACCTGAGGTCATGGTACATTTTTGTGGCCCCTGGATGAACAGAATACCGAGAATAATGTGCTTCGCTCATCACCTGTTGCCGTAGGCCCGCAACGTCAGGTACGCACAATCTGCCCCTATATAGTAATACTCCATCGGACGTAAGCTCAAACGGGGTCTTTTCCCTGTCAAGGCCTGTGTCTCGATACCGTACCAAGATAGGATCTTCGTACTGACGTCGCTTGATTTCTTCTATAATGGAGGACTCGGCAAATTCTCGGACGTAAAACCCCAATGCCTCCGAATCGGCCAAGCGAATACCAAGGTTGGCTAGTCACGTACTTCACGAACTATTTCTTTATTTTTTTAAAGCGGGACATCTGCTAAACTGCCCAAGGATTTGCGACTAAGCGCATCCGCTACCACATTGGCCTTTCCAGGATGATACAGAATGTCGACATCATAATCTTTCGGAACTCGCGTGTCACGACCCGGCCCGTGGCCGCGATCGGTGTCCCAGCTGGACACCCACACATACCTACCTGCCAGACTAGGCGTACCAACCGGCTAATTCTTTTTAAACATACATAAATTCATACAGATATACGGTACTTCGCACAAACATACAGATGCATATATACATACTGAAACCTGTACAGAAGCCGTTAGGGCTATCATAACAGACAGAGTCGCAAACTCGAACATACGTACCTGACCAGTGACAACCCACAAACCCACAGACATGTCTACAGGCCTCTAACATACGTACGAGAATCAAAAGACGGGACGGGGCCCCCGCCGTACCCAAATGATCATATATACGTAACAATCGAGACAACGAAGATATATACCAAAAATATCGGCTCGGATCAAAGGGAGCTCTCCAAATAGTGCACCGATAATCTACACGGCGGCGTACCGTGCGGCGCGTCGTACCGTGGGCATGTAACACGGCCCCGAAGAACAGGGGTCGAGTACGGAAATGTACCGAGTATGTAAAGCGGAAAAGTAATAAGTATAATCATAGTCAAGAACGAGTACGGGTACGTGGAACAAACGAAGCTATAGTCGCAGTCCGAAGTACAAAAGTAATACCTTGTCCGAGACCTCGAAATCATAGTGCCAAAAGGTAAGTGATGCATATCAGATCATGTAACATCATATGAACATATGTCGTGTCCCGGCCCTCTGATAAGGGACTCGGTAGATGAGATCATGCATAACAAAATCATATATCATATGTACGGCATAACGTGTCCGGCCCTTTATTAAGGGACTCGGTAATATGGAATCATGCATGTCAGAATCATATGTCATGTATACATAACGTGTCCCGGCCCTCTACCGCGGGTCTCGGTGAATAATAATCATGTGCCATCCTGGCCACCATCCCCGTATCATCACATCATAATCATAAACAGATAACGTGTCCCGGCCCGCGAGTACGAGGGACTCGGTGAATAATGCAAAGAAGTGCGCACGAGAACATGTCCTGGCCGGGCTCGGTGAATAGACATATCATCACTTGCACGAACGGAGTAGTGCGAAAACATATGCGAGATAAGACCGGACTCAATAATCAAATCACATAATAAATCATAACACGTACCTTTCGAACGTCGCGACGGATTATGTTCAAATAGTACTTTCGAGAGTGTTCGTTCGTAACAAACATATATCACGGACTCAACGGAATAATCAAAATGTTCATGTTTCTCAAAAGAATGATTCAAGTGACGGATCGTTTCGAAGAAGTCAAACGTCGACGTAGTACACATGTATGTTCTCTTTGGGGATGGCACGATTCGTTATCAAATCATACTTTAAGAATCATAACACATATCACAACATATTATGGGCTCGTCACACTTATCATTTGCCAAACGAGCATTTATCGAAAATTTCTTTTAAGAACTGAGTAGGAACGAGTCAACAAGGCCATAGTAAGAGGTCTCGGATTCTGTGAGCCCACCTCGGGTCAAATTGAGGCGGCGGGCATACGTCATGGATCATAGACTTTATAGAGTCATTTATAAGCGTTTGGGACAATCCAGGCTCATTTGGGAAGGTTTCGTACATGTGAATCATTTTGACGACAATTTGTGAAGAAGCAGGTTCAATCTTACTGAACGATTTAGCGCTATTTTCAATCTTAGATTATGAGACGCGGAAGTGCAATCAAGGCTCGCTTTCAAGCCTATTACACTCAGAACATGCCAAAGAAAGATAGGGAAGGCTTTACATACCTTCGTTATGCCTTACGCTCGTCCAATCTTGATTCCCGTTTCGCCAAAAATCTGCAAATGGTCATCTTTACCAGTTACTATTCATGAGAGTTAACATTTCACTCTTGGGTTTATACTTAGCTACCGAAATTTCGGCAGCACCTCCCCTATAAATACGACGCCCCGAGAATTTAACTCGGCTCAGAATAACCAACAACAACACCAACAACAACAATCATCAACTAGAATTGCTTACTAACATGATTAGTCTTTTTTTTCTTCATAAAGCAACAACTTCCAAACTAACTTCACATTTTCAAGCTAATATCAATGTTTTCATACTCATTTACTCATTCAAGACAATTCAAATACAATTCGGGAGCATTTCGCATTATTTCACAAATTACACAAAAATTCCACCGAAATCATATTTCGTTCAAAACTTCCAACTTCCAACATGAACTTCCATAACATATTTTTATCTTTCAATTCCATTAACAACTATCGTAATTTGCATCTTACCACTTCCATTTCATGTTTACATAAACTATATAAACTCGCATACTTTCCGACAACCACTTAACAACCAATTCTTCATGTTAACTTAAACCATTATTCTTCCATCTACCTCACAAGGCCTTAACGACACAACTAACATGACAAACAAAAACAATTCATTTTCATTTCCATTTCTCCATGGCTCACGGCCAACCCCTATATTCCTAACTTCAACCTAACTCATTCAACTTCATCTCCAACATGAATTCCATCATAACTACAACTAAAACACAATACAAAATTCAACTTTCCTTAGCCATGCATCATACACACACACACACGGCCATAACACAACACAAATACCACACGGCTACACACTACAATCACCATTCCATGATTTCCATTCAATTCTACATACTATCACATATATATATTCTTCCATAACATAATTAAAAACATGAAATCCTTACCTTTCCTCCAAGTTCTCACTTGCCAAAAGAAGCTCTTTCTTGCCTTGAAAATTATACCAACTTGGAGAGCACCTTAAGCTTGTTACTAATTCAAGAAGAACCAAATTTTTGAACTAGGATTGGAGGCTTGGAAATTTTCTTTTCTTTTCTCTCTTCTTTTTTTCTCTAGAGCCGACGGCTCCCTTCTCTTTTTTCTTGATTTGTTTTGTTTTGTTTTCTTGAAAATTCTAGATATATCATGCATATATATCACTTGAAGCACATGGCCATCACATGCCAACTTAATGGACTTGGGCCAAAGGCCATGTTGGCCGGTTGGGCCTCCCATAATTGGGCCTTATTTCCTTATTTTTTTCCAAGCCCAATTCATCATAATTCTTATTTTGTAATTCCCGAAACAAATTTCCAAAATTCCAATTTTGCCCTTAGGCCTTCTCCGGTGTTTCCACATTCAAGCTTCCATACCCGCCACACACCTACTAAGAAAAATTCAAACATGGCCTCCTTTCTCATAAATCACAATTTTTGCGAATTTTCCGATTATGCAAAAAGGCGGGATATAACATCCAGCCATCTCCTCTGTCGCAAATTCAGCTCTTTTTGCTTAAAAATATATTGGAGACTCTTATGATCCGTATAGATATCAACATGTACCCCGTATAAATAATGTCTCCATATTTTCAGAGCATGAATCACCGCAGCCAACTCCAGATCATGTGTAGGGTAATTTCTTTCATGCTTCTTGAGTTGCCGGGAAGCATAGGCTATAACTTTACCGTGCTGCATTAAAACACAACCTAAGCCAACACCGGACGCATCGCAATAGATAACATACCCGTCAGGACCCTCCGGAAGAGTCAAAACTGGAGCTGTGGTTAACTTTTCCTTCAGCAATTGGAAGCTTCGTTCACAAGCGTCTGTCCACTGGAACTTGGCTCCCTTCTGAGTCAACCGGGTCAAAGGTGCTGAGATTGAAGCAAATTTTTCCACAAATCTCCGATAATACCCTGCCAGTCCCAAAAAGCTGCGTACCTCGGTGGGTGTCGTAGGTCTGGGCCAATTCTTTGACCTCGATCTTTTGCGTGTCCACCCGGATACCGTCGGCTCCCAATAATATGTCCTAGGAATGCCACGAAGTCGGCCGAGTCGCACTAGAAAATTTGGCATATAATTTTTGTGACGGAGTACTCCAAGGAGGCGCCCTTAAATGATCTGCATGCGCTTCTTCTGACCGGGAATAGACCAGAATATCATCAATGAATACGATCACGAACATGTCCAAGAATGGTCTGAATACCCGATTCATCAGGTCCATGAATACCGCCGGAGCATTAGTTAGCCCAAAAGACATTACTCTGAACTCATAATGGCCATATCGAGTTCGGAACGCTGTCTTCGGAATATCTGACTCCCGTACTCGTACCTGATGATAGCCCGATCGCAGATCTATTTTTGAGAAACACCTGGCGCCCTGCAGCTGATCAAACAAATCATCAATTCTGGGGAGGGGATATTTATTCTTTATAGTTACCTTGTTCAGTTGTCGATAATCAATACACATCCGAAGTGATCCATCTTTCTTTCTGACAAATAACACCGGAGCTCCCCAAGGTGAAGTGCTGGGTCGAATGAAACCCTTTTCTAGCAAGTCCTTCAGTTGCTCCTTCAGTTCTTTTAGTTCGGCGGGCGCCATTCTATACGGAGGAATAGATATGGGCTGGGTACCTGGCAGCACATCTATAGAAAAATCTATCTCCCTTTCAGGAGGCAGACCCGGAAGTTCGTCTGGGAACACGTCTGGAAATTCATTAACTACTGGAACCGATTTGGAGAGTCGGCATTTCGCCTTTAAATCTTGTACCCGAACTGTGTGATAAATATAGCCTTTTCTGATCATCTTCCTCGCCTTAAGGTACGAAATAAACTTACCTCTCGGCGATGCTACATTACCCGCCCATTCTATCACTGGCTCTCCTGGGAATTGGAAGCGAACTACCTTCCGCTGACAATCAACATTAGCATAGCAGGAAGATAGCCAATCCATACCCATAATTACATCAAATTCAGTCATGTCCAGCTCTACGAGGTCCGCTTTAGTACAACGATCACATATAATTACCGAACAATTTTTATATACTCGTTTGGCAATAATAAAATCTTCCACCGGAGTAGCTACCTCAAATGGCTCTATAGGCTCGGGTTTTATCCCGATCTTATCGAAGAATCAATGGAGAAATATATGATAGTGTGGAACCTGGATCTATTAATGCATATACGACCGAGAAAAGATCAAGAAAGTACACGTAACCACATCCGAAGATGCCTCACGATCTGCCGAGCGGCTAAAGCATAAATACGGTGCGAGGGGCCACCGGAACCGGAAGCCCCGCCACGGCCTCTACCGCGGCCGGCGATGTCGACGTACCTTGCCCCGCGTGGGGCGCACGGTATGCATGACGACCCTGCTAGCCGATCCGGCAGCCGTGTCGCGCCGCCCAAATTAATTTTATACGGGCAATCTCTCATCGCATGACCCCGGGCGGCCACAAGAAAAACACGCTCCCGCAGCACCCGCAGCACCCCCCGTGACGGTATCTCGGCACACAGAACACCGAGGCCCAGGTGGCCTATCCGACCGGAGTTCTTATCTCGCCCGTGATCTCGAAGCCCGGGAGCCTCCTGGGCTCGCTCCCCGAATATCCCAGACGCCTCGGTCTCCGACCGGTGGACGCGAGGGTGCACCCGTGTCTACCGATGGTGATGGCTGCTACCGCGTCGGCCGGGGGTGGTCTCGCTCCCGAACTCTCTAGAATACTCACTGCCCTAGCCCTTTGGGTCACCGCCAAAATCTCGACTCGTGCCGATGTCCCCTCGTGCCTATCCTCCATGCCTCCGGGCGTACGCTCGTACGCGGGCAATATCCATACCCCGAGTGGCGACCACGGCTACAATTATCAACCAAATACTTATCCAAACCCCGATAAAAATGATGCATCCCGTCGGTCATATCGGCCACCAACGTAGGCATACCGAGCCGAGGGAGGGTCAAACTCCAAGCTATACTCCCCGACACCGGCCTCGCTGCACCGAGCGATAAAATACGTCCCAATCCGGCCCTCCGTAGCTACGGTGGTAGAAAATGTCTCGAAAAGCCTCCGTGAACTCGTCCTACACAGCGGCGGAGGGGATCCTCACCCTAGCTAATTCCCGGGACTCGTACCGCCTGGCGCGACATCATGCAATCTGTATGAGGCCAACTCAACTGACTCCATCGGCGAGGCCTTAATCTGTTATATCCCGTATTTCATGCATTCGGATAATTCGAGAAAGTCGTGGCAAGCTAAGGACAAGATCATTTTCAAGAATTATTTTAATGTACGAGTTGGTAGGAATATTATTGGCGAACATTGGTAG
>NW_026714941.1:0-20862 GCF_029784015.1 Lycium ferocissimum | reverse complement strand
AGGTGATGTGGGGTGGCGCCAACGAGGCGGGCGACCACCGTTCTAAGAGCTTATGCATGATTTTTATTTGCATTCCGTATATTCGCATTCCGCACAAAAGTTTGTTCTCATATCTCGTATCGTTTCGTATCCTCTCGACTCCGATTCTCGATTTAAATTAACGTACCTTCGTTTACATACCGCACTTTTTTCCGCATCGACCCCTTTTTCCGCGGGGGGGGCCGCGTTTCATGCCGCGTGTGGCCGGTGTGCTCGGTTGGGTGATTCCCCCGCTAGGGCTACCTATTCTCGTTACTCGGGAGCGCCCCTCGATCCGAGCCCACATTTGGTATATATGTCGTTTTCGGATATTCTCGTATTTTTGCTACCGACGCGCGCGGCCCCCGTCCCGTCATATGTTCGTACGTTCGTACGTTCGTTCGTTTGTGAGGCCTCCGTAGTCATATTTGTGGGTCGGGGTCCACCGGGTTGTATGGTCTCGGCTTGTTCGTATATGATTTTGATTTGCGTCCTTAAGCGGCCCCGTATACTATTGTGGCCAATATGGCCCATCCGTTTGCATATGAAATGTTGTTCAAGCATGTACGGTCCGCCAATTTTGATTCTCGATGTGTTTACGATGACACGGCGACCGCTCGGGACAAATTTGTATGATATCTCGCTCCGATTATCGCATGCGGTTATGTGTTAAATCCGGTCATGTGGTATTTTGATAACTTGGTTCGTAAGTCCGTTTGGGGTGCCTAGGTAGGGCACCGCCACGGCACGAGGTAGGGTCGTGACAATACCCCGCCGACTGGGCCCGGGCCGCCTCCGTCATAATCTCTACCGTGACGATCTTCCATACTTTAGGTCCTTACACCTCGTGCATAGGCACAGTAACCGGCGATATCCAAGTACTCACCTGCGTCGCCATCGCCATGCAACAAGCCAACCAACAGGGTCCAACCCCATCACGTGCCGGTGCATTTCGTCCTCCATATCGCCTACGATCGTCGGCGCATATCGGGCCGCAGTCAAACTCCAAATTATACTCTCGAATACTCCGACCCTCTCGCTTTATCCGTAAAACCGTCAACTCTCGCCCGCCGCAGCTCCTCCGGTGGTAAGAAGTGGCGGAGGAAGCGTACCGTGTATTCATCCCGTGGCCGGGAGCACTCACCCCCACAGCCCCCCCAGACTCATACCAATTAAGCGACATCTCGTAGCCCGTGTGCGGCAAGCTCGGCCAGACTGCCTCTCCGAAGCCCGACCAGCCTCAACGAGCGCCGCATCCGCCGGGATAAAGTCACGGGGTCCTCGTCGGCTTAGACCCAAAAACTCGGAGGACCGCATGTCTCAGAAATCACGAACTCGAGTGCTATCACGCCCGTCATCATCATCATCACCTCCGCCCGCGTCCGCGAGCCCGTCCCGCCACTATCGTCGGCCAACAGCCGTACCGCCTCCCTCAACGTCCCGCGTCCCTCCGCCCCCGGCCGGGGAGCGGGGCTGGAGCACCGAGGGCCCGCTCCGCCCCATCCGTGGCGGAGTGGCCGAACCTCCGACCGCAAAGACGACAATACCGGCAGTCCGAGCACGAGCTCCGGTAACTCTCGGCGCCCGACTAGTCTCTCCTGCCATCGCCTTGCCCTTTTGGGCGGCCGTTGCCTTCTTCGGAGGCATCACTGAAATATATAACAACCGATCAGAAAAGAGTCATCCTAATAGCACAGTTCTATCGTACGATCTAAGATTCAAGGAAAGGGTAACATCCTAAATGTCCTGTAGCCTCCTGTTTATAGATGTGGTGCACAACACACCGATAAACAGGACTCTACTAGACACGGCCCGTAGACATTCCGAGGACAACCGCACTGATACCACTTTTGTCACGACCCAAACCCCGTGGCCGCGACTAGTGCCCTATCTGGACACCCATACGTACCTGCCTGACCGATCTGGCATACTAAACAGCTAATTCCGTTTAGACATACATAAATTCATACAGATATAAAATACATCGCATGAAAATATATACATACTTAAACCTGTATATAAGCCGTTGGGGCTAACATAATAAGCAGAATTACTTAACTCGCAGACTCATACTTACTTACCAGAACAGTGACAACCCACAACCCACAAACATGTCTACAGGCCTCTAACATACGAGACGAGAATCGAGAAGACGGGACGGGGGCCCCGCCGTACCTAAATAACCATACGTACGGTGTATATGAACAACGAGAAGATATATACCAAAAGTATCGGCTCCGGATCAAAGGAGCTCTTCGACACGGAAACCGATGTCCTAAACTGGTGGCGTATCACGCGGCGCGTCTGTACCTGCGGACATGTAGCGCAGCCCCCGAAGAATAGGGGGTCAGTACGAAGGTGTACCGAGTATGTAAAGCGGAAAGGCAACAAGTATAATCATAATAAAAGATAGGAGTACAGAAACATAACAGGCGGGGCTATGGTTAGAATCTGAAATACAAAAGGTAATACCTTGTCCGAGACCTCAGAAAACATAATGCATATCAGATCATATAATATCATGCAAACATGTATCGTGTCCGCCCTCGATAAGCGGACTCGGTAAGTGAAGTCGAGCATAACAAAATCATGTATCATGTGTGCGGATGACGTGTCCCGGCCTTATTAAGTGACTCGGTAATATGGAATCATATCTCACAAAATCATGTATCATGTATGCATAACGTGTCCCGCCCTCTCACGCGGTCTCGGTGAATGATAGTCATGTGCCGTCCTGGCCACCATCCCCGTATCATCATATCATAGTCATATACAGATAACGTGTCCCGGCCCGCAAGTACGAGGGACTCGGTGAATAATGCAAAAAGTGCGCACGAGAACATGTCCTGGCCCGGCTGGAACTCGCTGAAAAGACATATCATGACTTGCACGAACGAGTAATGCGTAAACATATGCATATAAGTCCGTACTCAATAATCAAATCAAACAATATGTCATATTACATACCTTTCGGACGTGACGATTATGTCCAAATAGAGAATTTTTTGAGATTGTTCGTACGTAACAAATATATCACAAGGCTCACGGAATATTCATAATGATCATTCTTTAACAAACGGAACCATTTAAATGTCAAATCACTTCAAGAAGTCGGATAGCAATCGTAGTATATACGTAGGCCCTTTTTGGGGATGGCACGATTACTCACATCGAGTCATGTTTCTAGGATCATAACACATATCGGAATATATTATAGACTTGTCATATCTATCATTCGACAACGGTACAATGATCAAAAAAATTCCTTTAAGCATTGTATAGAAATAAATCAATTAAAACCACAGTAAGAGGTCTCGGAGTCTGTGGGCCCACCTCGGGTTAATCGAGGTGGTGAACTCAAATTATGGATCATAGGCCTTATGGAGTCATTTATGAGAGTTTTGAGACAACCGAGTCCATTTGCGAAGGTTGCATACATACAAGTCACTTTGATGACAATTTGTAAGGAAACTAGTTCAATCGTATTTGAAAAGAAATAGGGTCTATTTCAACCTCGGGTTTTCAAGAGACGCGAAGTCATATCTAAGGCTCGCGTCCGAGCCTAATACGTTTAGAACATGCCAAAGAATAGAAGGGAAGACTTTACATACCTTCCTTGCCCTTCACGCTTGCCAAAACTCCAATCCCATTTCGTCAAAAATCTGCAAATGGTCACTTTTACCAGTTACTATTCATGAGACTTGAAATCCCAATCTTGGGTTAATAGTTGTCTACCGAAATTTCGACGGCACCTCCCCTATAAATATAACACCCCGAGAATTTATCTCGGCTCAAATGTCAACAACAACAATCCCAACAACAACAACAACACCAATAATCGTTACAAACATATATTAACATAAATAATCTTTCTTTCTACATAATACATTAACTTCCGTTCTCACCTCACACTTTCAATCCAATATCGACGTTTTCATATTTATCCACTAATTTAAGGCCATTCCAATACGATTCGGGCACATTTCTTATTGTTCTACAAAATATACCAAATTTCCATCGAACCATAATCCATTCCAACTTCTACAATGCAACCAAAAACTACCAAACTACATTATTTTCCTTCCAAACTCATTAACAATAACCATAATTCACCTTTAAACCTTACTTCCATGTTTATATAAAAATCATATAAAATTCGCATAATTTGCCATAACAACATACAACCATTTTCGATGCCGACTCAATTCATTATGCCTTTATTTACGTCACAATGACACAACTAACGAACCAAATAGAATGCAATCCATCTCCTTCACGCTACACAACATCACACGGCCATGCACCTTACTCACACACATACGACCACACTTCAACATCCACAAAACTTCAACCAAAGTCATCAAACTTCCATTTCCGATATAAAATACACAACAACTACAACTAGAATATAACATAAAAATCAATTAGTCTTGCCTACACAACACATGCATGCACACGGCCAAATCATGAAATTTTCACCCTTTTTATAAATTCTATCCAATTCTCCATACTACAACACAAACAAATCTTCCATAACATGTAAAGAACATGAAATCCTTACCTTCTCCTCCAACTTTCACTTGCAAAAAGAAGCTCCTTCTTGCCTTGAAAATTATACCAACTTGGAGAGCACCTTGAACTTAGTATGAATACAAGAAGAACAAGATTTTTGGATGCAAGTTGATGGACTTGAAATTTTTTTTTTCCTTCTTTCTTGCTATGGCCGACGGCCCCTTTGATTTTTCTCTCCTTTGTTTTGTTTCAATTTCTTGAAAATTATAGAGATATACATACATATATATGCCCCCTTAATTAATATGCCACATGGTTGGCACATGACAATTTAATGGGTTTGGGCCAAGGCCATGTTGGCCGGCCACCCTTCCATTTTGGGCCTCATTTTCTCTCTTTTTTTTTGAGCCCAATTCTTCATGAATCATATTTTGCAATTCCCGAAATAAATTTCCAAAATTCTGATTTTGCCCTTAGGCCTTCTCCATTGTTTTCCGCATTCAAGTTTCCATAACCGGCATATAAATTTTAAGAGAAATCCAACATGACCTTATTCCTTACAAACCAAAGTTAACTCCAAGCTTTCCAAATACGCAAAAATGCCGGATGTAACATATCCCGTCCCATAGGGCGCATAGCTACCGAGGAAGAAGATGAACCGGCAGCCGACCCGGTAGGCTGAGCTGCACTACCTGCACCACCCCCATGTGGACAATCTCTCATAAGATGACCCTGACGGCCACAAGTAAAACAAGCGCCCGTAGCGCGATAACACTCTCCAGAGTAATACCTCCCACAGTGGGAACACGGAGATCTGGGTGGTCTCGACTGACTGGAACCTTTGTCCACCTCGTGAGCCCGAAGCCACGGAGCTCGACACGCCCCCGAATACCCCTGCACCATCCGGTCTCCCCGCCGGTGAAGCGTGGGGGCGTGCTTTCCGTCTTTGGCCGGGGAGGATATATACGCTGTCTTCTTTGCCGAGGCCGTGTTACACCTCGGAAATTTCCTTAGCGTACAAGTGAATAGACTCATGAGGACATGATGAACATGAGGTTTAGATGAGCTAGAGATAGTAATCGATCGACCTAATTAAGATTTCCAAAGACATCCGAGTTAAGAAAAGGAAGTTGTTAAAGAAGCGAGTTGTAAGTTGAGAGTATCGGATAAGGAGTACGAGCATTGAGTTAATGGCGTATGAATGATGCCCTAAGGGAGAGTTATAACGTCCCTTAGAATGGTATTGAAGTGTTGAACAAGTGTTAAGAAGGTTCCACAAGGATCGGCGATCAAACGAGTCGACGAAACAACTTTCGGAAACCTGGGCAAACATACGGCAGACATACGCCGTATAAAATCTACGGCGTATGTCCAGCCGTAGAATTAGCCCGTAATGACTTAAGCCACCGGATCAAATGTACGGTACAACATACGGCTGGTATGAATTATACGGACCGTATGTTGGTCCGTATATTTCAATCGGTGAACTCTCTATTTTATATAAGAGACCTCATTTCATTTCATTTTCATTTCATCTCCCACCTCCTCCATTCAAGAAACTTCTAGAGTGTTCCAAACACTTCATCCATGAGAAAACAAGAGAAATCAAAGATCATCAACTAGAAATAGAGTGAAACAAGTGGAAGAAACTTCATCAAAGTCACTCAACCCAAGAAATTCCAAGAGAGAGAAAGTAGGGTTTTGGTAGAAAAGGTGAATTATCATCCAAGGCCTATCCCTTCATCATCTAAGGTAAGTTTCATGTTTATTACATGCTAATTGAAGTATTTTTAAGTTGAGATTCATGGATTGTAGAAGAGCACCACAAATGGGTCATTAAATGGATGAATATTGTCATTAGTGATTAGTAGGGAATTGAATCATGGAAATGAATGTGTTGATGATATAAATGTGTTATAAATGACCTATAGAACATGAAATGAGTATTGGATACGAAAGAGTACGACGATGGATTTTTAGTCATAATTATGGGAAATTGAGGTGAATTATGAAATGCGAATCATATGAATGAATGACGATTGTTGTTAGCGATACTGTGATGATTATTATGAATGTTGGGAATGTGGCGGAAAGTAGTATAAACAAAGGAAATGCTGCCCAAATTTCTATAGTCTTAGTAAGTATGATTTTACGATTATATAGCTAATGTTGATGCGAATTCCGTTGAAGGTAAACGAGAGCATTAAAGGAGAACGAGCAAGCGATAGAATAAGCTAAACGACAAAGGTATGTAAAGCTTAACCCTTTCTTTCCAAGGCATGACTTCTATGGCATGAAATTCCTCCTTAATATGAATGTCCCATCTCCAAGAAAGTCAAGAGTCCTCACTCATGGATAGCCATACGAGATAAGAGATAAGCCATGAGCATGATAACGGTAATGATGGTAGTAAGCTAAAGACTAGAGATGCTAGAGCCTATGGTATGATGCTCCTAAGACGCTAATGACGCTATATATGTAATCTAATGGCATTGATCATTATGCCCACTCACCTTATGCTTGTTCCTTTAAGGTGAGGCAGAATACGTATGAATGTTCCATAACGAAGTCGGGTCCACGACCTTATGTCACCCCGATATAGATATAGACGTCTTGAGTTCAAATGTATGTGTTAAGGATACGTATAGTTATATGTGATGTAAGAATGCTAAAATATGACACGCTTACGATGCGATTATGACACGAGTAAAGATGAAAGAATAATATGTTCATGAAATAAATGATAGCGATGAACCTATGATAACGTATGATGACACGTATATATGAAGTATAGGGTGTCTATGCACAAATATATGTATTATGACGACATGATGATGCATGTACGATATGAGATGTAGGTGATGTGATCGAGCCCTCGTGGCCGAATACGATATGCTGTCGAGCCTATGAGGCCGAATACGGATAATGATCAAATGGGTACAAATAGATGCGGCATTATGATAAGTGTATGTATGTTTATGATGAATGCAAGATGATGACTAGATATGTTAAGGTCATGATACCCCTATGTGATATATATGTATATATGTATGTATCGAGCCCATGAGGGCCGAGTACGTATAATCCTAAGCCTATCGAGCCCAAGAGGGCCGAGAGTACGCATACCGGGGATCCCATCGAGCCCAAGAGGGCCGAGTACATGTACCAGTAATGTCATCGAGCCGAGCGGGCCGAGTACGTATGCTAGCGATTCCATCGAGCCGAAGGGGCCGAGTACGAATGATACTTGTTATAGCCCGTACTTCGTGCGTTCGGATGCTGCGAGACAATGGCGAGAAGTTAAGGACAAGACTATGTCCTAAAATAATTTTAGGATGCGAGTTCTTAGGAATATTAATTGTGGACAATGGTAGTGTGGAAAATATTGAGAAAGGCTAAGGGCAAGAAGAGGAATTCGGAAAATGGGCCGTGGAAATAATGCGGAAGGTTAGGGACAAAATGGTAATATTGAGAAAAGTCGAGGGGTAAAATAGTAATTTCACAAGGTTCAAGAAAAATCCTTGGAGGGCCAAATCTTATGTAAGAAGACACTTGGTCTTCTTTGACCAAGTGAGGAAGTTCAAGAAAAAGGAAGGAAAAATCAAGAAAAAAGAAGAAAATTCTAGAAAGGGAGAAGGAGGATATAAGGCCATACTTGAGGGGTTTAAATGCAAATATGGAAAAAGAAGTGGAAGACACATATATATATATATACTTGGAGTCATCTTTTAGTTGAAGAAATAGAAAAGAAAAAAAAAAGAAGAGGAGAGAGATGTAGTAGTATTCGGCCATGGCTCCAAAAATGGGAGCCATGGAAGATGATCAAAATAAATTATTTTCTTCCACTTTTCCTACCTAATTGAGGGTCCTCTACAACATGGTGCAAGTGTTGAAGCAAGTAGAAGGATGTTTGGTGTCATGCACCAATCCTATATTAAGTGGAAAGTTGAAGAACAAGTGGAAAGGTAAGACTTAATCCCCCCCCTCTTATGTGTGTTGCGGATGATGGTACGTGTTGTAGTATGAAGGAATGAATGAAATATATCTAAATATGAATGTTGAAGGCTTGGTCGAATAGAAGAAAGGTTGTGGAAGTGTGATGAATTAATCTTATTTTAGTAGTTACTTGTTGTGTTGTGAATTCCATAATGTAAAATGAATGAAAAGCATGAAATATAGAAGTTGTGGGGATGGCCGTGTATGTATGGTATGGCCGTGTGGTGTGTTGTGTGCATGGGAGGATGGGTTGATTTTATGTAGCATGTTGTTGTTGTTGTTTTTGTTGTTGTTGTAATGAAAAGAAAAGGATGAAAATTCATGAAAAATATACATGGGTGTGCATGGCCGAATGGTATGGGTATGGTAAATTGAAAGTTGATTGTGGATTTTATGTTAAAAAAAAAAACTTATGTTGGTGGAATATAATGTTCTTGCATATATGGAATACAATGATGTTAGTAGGGCGTTGTTGGAATATAAATCGCAGGGTTGTTATTGTTTTTATTGAAGATGAAAAGTCTTGAAGGAAGTAGAATGTTGATTGAAATTGTTAGTATGATTGTTGGTAATGTGGTTAGTTTGGCCGGGTTGTATTCCCGGGATTGTTGTTGATTGAAATCGGCCAAGTTAAACTTGGTGGCATGGTATATTTACGGGGGAAATCTTTGAAATTTCGGTGGCCAAGTTTCATCTAAGAATCCAATTCAAAGTGCACCGATCAACATTTGGTAAACATGACCAAATTGTGGATTTTGGCGAACTTGCAACTTGGATTTGGAGTAGCGGGAGGGAGCGGAAAGAGGTATGTAAGACTTTACCTTCCTTTCTTGGCATGTCTTAGACGTAATAGGCTTGAACACGGGCCTCGGGGACAATTCCTTTCCTAGAAATCCGAGACTGAAATTAGTTACTATTCATTCAGTGGAATTGAACTAGAACATGTGCAAAATGTTGAAAAACCTTCCCAAGTCTCTAGAACTTGCATAAAGAGGACCCGAATACTTTAAGATCCTCATGAGTAACGTCATGACACGCAACATCCGTAAATTAGGTACGATACTTCATTCGGCCCGAGGTGGGCCCATTGTTCCCGGATTTTCCTATCGTTTTGTTTGACTTGTTTTGGAGTAGAATCCTAAGGAAACTTTTGATCTTCGTTCCGATTATTAAACGATAGGTACAGCACTGCCCTAATGTAAAAATGTCTATGATGACCGTGATAACGATAATGCTAAGAAAGAACATACATCTATGGTAAGTACGACAAAGATGATTTCTTGACTAAGGTGAAGAATATGATCTTATAATGATAACGATGGAGTCGAAAATGGGAAAATGCCTACAATAGATATGTTCTGCTATATAAATGAAAATATGGAAATGTTAAACGATTTCTTGATATCTCAACTCTATTATAGGGAATGACGCCATAAAGGTTCTAAGAAGATGAAACTATACCTTATGGCCCTATTTGATGTTTTTCTCATAAACGACGCTTTTCATTGGTAACTTTGCCTTATGGTACACGTATATGTGCATCGTTTGTATGATATATGTATATGTGGGGAATGGGAGAACACCGTGTCCACCGATTCGGTGGCTAATCATCCGGACGCGGGATATGGGAGAGCCGGAAACGGCGTCTGTATATGTGATATATATTATATGTTGGGACACTGTTGGGGAGGGGGGTGGGAGAGCCGATGTACTCGGCGTCTGTGAACGCAAGTAAAGAATACTGTTTTCCGAAATGTTCTGTTTTCTGTATATGTGATATATATACAAAAATGTTGGGACACTGTTGGGGAAGGGGGTGGGAGAGCCGATGTACTCGGCGTACGTGAACGCAAGTAAAGGACACCGTTTTCCAAAATATTACCGTGTTACGTATATGTAAATAAGAAGTACCGTTTACGGAAAGAAGCTAGGCACGCACGGCATACGCACGAAAGGCACTCACATGTACAAGTTACATCTAACCCAGGATAAGCTCCACATGTTTGTGCCGTTACTTATTCATCTTGCATATGCCTTTATCATGTTCTTGTTCATGTCTTACATACTCGCACAATGCTCGTACCGACCCCTCTTCTTCGGGGGTCGCGTTCATGCCGCGCGAGGTACTCCCGGATGGATAAGCGCCGGGACGAGAAGATGCTCCGAGGTTGGCAAGCTCCACTTGTTCGGGAGTGTCCGCCGAGTCGTGTACATGTGCCGTGATTTCCGAGTACGGATAGAGACTTTGCGGAGCCGGCAGTCATGGGTTTCGGGAGTCGGTTGTATTATGATACGAGTTATATACGATTACATGTTTTATACGATTTAAGAACAACAAAAGGATATTTCAATAGTCTATTTATGTTTACTTGTCTTAGAGGTTTCGAAAAAAAAATTGAGTACGTAGTAAGAGTCAGCGGGTTCGCTCGGCTCCGGTCACGGGGTCGGGTGCCCATCACACCCTAATCAAGATTGGGGTGTGACAAAGTGGTATCAGAGTAGGTCGGTCCAAGGGTTGTACGCAAAGTCGTGTCCGGCGAGTCCGTTATGGGTGTGAAGCGGCCACATTTATAAACGAGGTCGGCGGGCATCTAGGAATTGTTGACCTTTCTTTCTTAAATCGTGCAATAGAGCCAAGTCATAGGAAGAAGAAATTCCTTATATAAGCCTCTCCCGTACGATGAAAGAAAGCGGCGAAAGAGAATACCGCGAATATGTAAAACATGAGACGTGTTGGAAAGGTTATGGGTCCGACATGGCGGCGAAGGTGTGATCGCTACCCTCGAGGATCCGGAAGCCCAGGATAGGAAGTAGCCATACATACGGGAAGGTGAACGTTTGGGTCGAAAAAGGGCAAAATAGTAATTGAAGGGAAAAGGACGTGTTACGAAAATGCCTCGGAAGCTGTAAGACTTCGATTTGCCCCAAAGCATGTAATAAAGGTCATGCGAGGAAGCGGACGCAAAAATATCAGCGTTAAGGCATCAAATTTCAGCAAAGTTTCAAGGTTAAGCGTGCTCAGGTGGGAGCAATTCCATGATGGGTGACCCCCTGGGAAGTTTACAAGAAATCCTATAGATTGAGACATAAGGGACAAATAAAGAGCTGGGGTAATCTAAGGAAAACTAGGATATACAGGATGGTTGGGGACTATAAGAAGATGCGTAAGACGGGACAGACTACCTCGGTAAAGGGACAGGAGGCACTTCGCTCTAGAATTAAGATAGGCTTGAACAGTAGTTGGAGGTATTACTCCGGGTTAGTTCGGTAAAAATATACATGTATATATGGACGCGTATGGTATTCCGCGTATGGTTGTATCGGAGGATATGTGAGTCCCAATGACCGAAGCTACGGTATAAGAAGCATCAACCAAGTAAGGATACCGAAGTTTGAGTAAGAACTCAAAGTAGGCGTGTGGAAAGGGATAGAGTGAAGTTAAAGGAATAGTGACTGCGACGAGGGAATGTAAGGCAAGAGAAGAAGTATAAAGGAATGGATATGTGGTAACATGAAAATAGTTAAAGGTCCGACGAACAAGGATAGGAAGAGTAAAAATAGTAAGGGTATTGTGCTAAGGACAAAAGTAGCAGAATACAGAGATATATGGACACACAGCTACAGCACGATTGCGCAGCGGAAGAATTACGAATACGTGAACTAAGGGAGTGAACGGACGAATGGTGAATGAAAATGTGGACAAAAGGATGACATAGATGGAAGGTAAAGGAAAACTTAGGATAAAAAATTTTCCGAGATGTCGAGGCACGGAGTTAGAAGGAAGATGAGAGGCAAGATATAAACGGAGACTTTATAGAAGAATTGGTAAAAGGAACCCTCCCCGAGTATAATGACGCCCATAGAGTCGGTTGAACATTCGAGGACGAATGTTCTAAAGGGGGGGAGGATGTTATAGCCCGTACTTCGTGCGTTCGGATGCTGCGAGACAATGGCGAGAAGTTAAGGACAAGACTATGTCCTAAAATAATTTTAGGATGCGAGTTCTTAGGAATATTAATTGTGGACAATGGTAGTGTGAAAAATATTGAGAAAGGCTAAGGGCAAGAAGAGGAATTCGGAAAATGGGCCGTGGAAATAATGCGGAAGGTTAGGGACAAAATGGTAATATTGAGAAAAGTCGAGGGGTAAAATAGTAATTTCACAAGGTTCAAGAAAATCCTTGGAGGGCCAAATCTTATGTAAGAAGACACTTGGTCTTCTTTGACCAAGTGAGGAAGTTCAAGAAAAAGGAAGGAAAAATCAAGAAAAAAGAAGAAAATTCTAGAAAGGGAGAAGGAGGATATAAGGCCATACTTGAGGGGTTTAAATGCAAATATGGAAAAAGAAGTGGAAGACACATATATATATATATACTTGGAGTCATCTTTTAGTTGAAGAAATAGAAAAGAAAAAAAAAAAAAAAAAGAGAGAGAGATGTAGTAGTATTCGGCCATGGCTCCAAAAATGGGAGCCATGGAAGATGATCAAAATAAATTATTTTCTTCCACTTTTCCTACCTAATTGAGGGTCCTCTACAACATGGTGCAAGTGTTGAAGCAAGTAGAAGGATGTTTGGTGTCATGCACCAATCCTATATTAAGTGGAAAGTTGAAGAACAAGTGGAAAGGTAAGACTTAATCCCCCCCCCCCTCTTATGTGTGTTGCGGATGATGGTACGTGTTGTAGTATGAAGGAATGAATGAAATATATCTAAATATGAATGTTGAAGGCTTGGTCGAATAGAAGAAAGGTTGTGGAAGTGTGATGAATTAATCTTATTTTAGTAGTTACTTGTTGTGTTGTGAATTCCATAATGTAAAATGAATGAAAAGCATGAAATATAGAAGTTGTGGGGATGGCCGTGTATGTATGGTATGGCCGTGTGGTGTGTTGTGTGCATGGGAGGATGGGTTGATTTTATGTAGCATGTTGTTGTTGTTGTTTTTGTTGTTGTTGTAATGAAAAGAAAAGGATGAAAATTCATGAAAAATATACATGGGTGTGCATGGCCGAATGGTATGGGTATGGTAAATTGAAAGTTGATTGTGGATTTTATGTTAAAAAAAAAAAACTTATGTTGGTGGAATATAATGTTCTTGCATATATGGAATACAATGATGTTAGTAGGGCGTTGTTGGAATATAAATCGCAGGGTTGTTATTGTTTTTATTGAAGATGAAAAGTCTTGAAGGAAGTAGAATGTTGATTGAAATTGTTAGTATGATTGTTGGTAATGTGGTTAGTTTGGCCGGGTTGTATTCCCGGGATTGTTGTTGATTGAAATCGGCCAAGTTAAACTTGGTGGCATGGTATATTTACAGGGGAAATGCTGCCGAAATTTCGGTGGCCAAGTTTCATCTAAGAATCCAATTCAAAGTGCACTGATCAACATTTGGTAAACATGACCAAATTGTGGATTTTGGCGAACTTGCAACTTGGATTTGGAGTAGCGGGGAGGAGCGGAAAGAGGTATGTAAGACTTTACCTTCCTTTCTTGGCATGTCTTAGACGTAATAGGCTTGAACACGGGCCTCGGGGACAATTCCTTTCCTAGAAATCCGAGACTGAAATTAGTTACTATTCATTCAGTGGAATTGAACTAGAACATGTGCAAAATGTTGAAAAACCTTCCCAAGTCTCTAGAACTTGCATAAAGAGGACCGAATACTTTAAGATCCTCATGAGTAACGTCATGACACGCAACATCCGTAAATTAGGTACGATACTTCATTCGGCCCGAGGTGGGCCCATTGTTCCGGATTTTCCTATCGTTTTGTTTGACTTGTTTTGGAGTAGAATCCTAAGGAAACTTTTGATCTTCGTTCCGATTATTAAACGATAGGTACAGCACTGCCCTAATGTAAAAATGTCTATGATGACCGTGATAACGATAATGCTAAGAAAGAACATACATCTATGGTAAGTACGACAAAGATGATTTCTTGACTAAGGTGAAGAATATGATCTTATAATGATAACGATGGAGTCGAAAATGGGAAAATGCCTACAATAGATATGTTACGCTATATAAATGAAAATATGGAAATGTTAAACGATTTCTTGATATCTCAACTCTATTATAGGGAATGACTGCCATAAAGGTTCTAAGAAGATGAAACTATACCTTATGGCCCTATTTGATGTTTTTCTCATAAACGACGCTTTTCATTGGTAACTTTGCCTTATGGTACACGTATATGTGCATGCTGTTTGTATGATATATGTATATGTGGGGAATGGGGAGGGCAACTGTGTCCACCTGATTCAGCTGGCTAATCATCCCGGACGCGGGATGCCCGGACGCGGGATATGGGAGAGCCGGAAACGGCGTCCGTATATGTGATATATATTATATGTTGGGACACTTTGTTGGGGAGGGGGGTGGGAGAGCCGATGTACTCGGCGTACGTGAACGCAAGTAAAGAATCTTTGTTTTCCGAAATGTTCGTTTTCGTATATGTGATATATATACAAAAATGTTGGGACAACTTGTTGGGGAAGGGGTGGGAGAGCCGATGTACTCGGCGTACGTGAACGCAAGTAAAGGACACCGTTTTCCAAAATATTCTGTGTTCTGTATATGTAAATAAGAAGTACCGTTTTTACGGAAAGAAGCTAGGCACGCACGGCATCTGCCTGAAAGGCACTCACATGTACAAGTTACATCTAACCCAGATAAGCTCCACATGTTTGTGCCGTTACTATTCATACTGCATATGCCTTTATCATGTTACTGTTCATGTCTTACATACTCAGTACAATGCTCGTATGCGACCCCTCTTCTTCGGGGGCTGCGTTCATGCCGCGCGGTACTCCCGGATGGATAGCGACCGGGACGAAAGATGCTCCGGTGAGGTTGGCAAGCTCCACTTGCCGGGTGTCGCCGAGTCGGTGTACATGTGCCGGGATTTCAGTACGGATAGAGACTTTGCGAGACGAGTCATGGGTTTCGGGGAGTCGATTTGTATTATGATACGAGTTATATACGATTACATGTTTTATCTGATTTAAGAACAACAAAAGGATATTTCAATAATCTATTTATGTTTACTTGTCTTAGAGGTTTCGAAAAAAAAATTGAGTACGTAGTAAGAGTCAGCGGGTTCGCTCGGCTCCGGTCACGGGGTCGGGTGCCCATCACACCCTAATCAAGATTGGGGTGTGACAAAGTGGTATCAGAGTAGGTCGGTCCAAGGGTTGTCTGCAAAGTCGTGTCCGGCGGAGTCCTGTTTATGGGTGTGAAGCCGGCCACATTTATAAACAGGAGGCTGCGGGGCATCTAGGAATTGTTGACCTTCTTTCAGTCTTAAATCGTGCAATAGAGCCAAGTCATAGGAAGAAGAAATTCCTTATATAAGCCTCCCGTACGATGAAAGAAGCGGCGAAAGAGAATACCGCGAATATGTAAAACATGAGACGTGTTGGAAAGGTTATGGGTCCGACATGGCGGCGAAGGTGTGATCGCTACCCTCGAGGATCCGGAAGCCCAGGATAGGAAGTAGCCATACATACAGGCTGAAGGTGAACGCTGGGGGTCGAAAAAGGGCAAAATAGTAATTGAAGGGAAAAGGACGTGTTACGAAAATGCCTCGGAAGCTGTAAGACTTCGATTTGCCCCAAAGCATGTAATAAAGGTCATGCGAGGAAGCGGACGCAAAAATATCGGCGTTAAGGCATCAAATTTCAGCAAAGTTTCAAGGTTAAGCGTGCTCAGGTGGGAGCAATTCCATGATGGGTGACCCCCTGGGAAGTTTACAAGAAATCCTATAGATTGAGACATAAGGGACAAATAAAGAGCTGGGGTAATCTAAGGAAAACTAGGATATACAGGATGGTTGGGGACTATAAGAAGATGCGTAAGACGGGACAGACTACCTCGGTAAAGGGACAGGAGGCACTTCACAGCTCTAGAATTAAGATAGGCTTGAACGATGGTTGGAGGTATTCTGCGGGTTAGTTCTTTATGGTAAAAATATACATGTATATATGGACGCGTATGGTATTCCGCGTATGGTTGTATCGGAGGATATGTGAGTCCCAGCAACCGAAGCTACGGTATAAGAAGCATCAACCAAGTAAGGATACCGAAGTTTGAGTAAGAACTCAAAGTAGGCGTGTGGAAAGGGATAGAGTGAAGTTAAAGGAATAGTGACTGCGACGAGGGAATGTAAGGCAAGAGAAGAAGTATAAAGGAATGGATATGTGGTAACATGAAAATAGTTAAAGGTCGAGACGAACAAGGATAGGAAGAGTAAAAATAGTAAGGGTATTGTGCTAAGGACAAAAGTAGCAGAATACTGAGAGATATGGACACACAGCTACAGCACGATTGCGCAGTTAAGGAAGAATTACGAATACGTGAACTAAGGGAGTGAACGGACGAATGGTGAATGAAAATGTGGACAAAAGGATGACATAGATGGAAGGTAAAGGAAAACTTAGGATAAAAATTTTCCGAGATGTCAGGCACGGAGTTAGAAGGAAGATGAGAGGCAAGATATAAACGGAGACTTTATAGAAGGACTGTTGGTAAAAGGAACCCTCCCTGAGTATAATGACGCCCATAAGGTCAGTTGAACATTCGAGGACGAATGTTCTAAAGGGGGGGAGGATGTTATAGCCCGTACTTCGTGCGTTCGGATGCTGCGAGACAATGGCGAGAAGTTAAGGACAAGACTATGTCCTAAAATAATTTTAGGATGCGAGTTGTTAGGAATATTAATTGTGGACAATGGTAGTGTGGAAAATATTGAGAAAGGCTAAGGGCAAGAAGAGGAATTCGGAAAATGGGCCGTGGAAATAATGCGGAAGGTTAGGGACAAAATGGTAATATTGAGAAAAGTCGAGGGGGTAAAATAGTAATTTCACAAGGTTCAAGAAAAATCCTTGGAGGGCCAAATCTTATGTAAGAAGACACTTGGTCTTCTTTGACCAAGTGAGGAAGTTCAAGAAAAAGGAAGGAAAAATCAAGAAAAAGAAGAAAATTCTAGAAAGGGAGAAGGAGGATATAAGGCCATACTTGAGGGGTTTAAATGCAAATATGGAAAAAGAAGTGGAAGACACATATATATATATATATACTTGGAGTCATCTTTTAGTTGAAGAAATAGAAAAGAAAAAAAAAAAAAAGAGAGAGAGATGTAGTAGTATTCGGCCATGGCTCCAAAAATGGGAGCCATGGAAGATGATCAAAATAAATTATTTTCTTCCACTTTTCCTACCTAATTGAGGGTCCTCTACAACATGGTGCAAGTGTTGAAGCAAGTAGAAGGATGTTTGGTGTCATGCACCAATCCTATATTAAGTGGAAAGTTGAAGAACAAGTGGAAAGGTAAGACTTAATCCCCTCTCTTATGTGTGTTGCGGATGATGATACGTGTTGTAGTATGAAGGAATGAATGATATATATATATAAAAATATGAATGTTGAAGGCTTGGTCGAATAGAAGAAAGGTTGTGGAAGCGTGATGAATTAATCTTATTTTAGTAGTTACTTGTTGTGTTGTGAATTCCATAATGTAAAATGAATGAAAAGCATGAAATATAGAAGTTGTGGGGATGGCCGTGTATGTATGGTATGGCCGTGTGGTGTGTTGTGTGCATGGGAGGATGGGTTGATTTTATGTAGCATGTTGTTGTTGTTGTTTTTTTGTTGTTGTTGTAATGAAAAGAAAAGGATGAAAATTCATGAAAAATATACATGGGTGTGCATGGCCGAATGGTATGGGTATGGTAAATTGAAAGTTGATTGTGGATTTTATGTTAAAAAAAAAAACTTATGTTGGTGGAATATAATGTTCTTACATATATGGAATACAATGATGTTAGTAGGGCGTTGTTGGAATATAAATCGCGGGGTTGTTATTGTTTTTATTGAAGATGAAAAGTCTTGAAGGAAGTAGAATGTTGATTGAAATTGTTAGTATGATTGTTGGTAATGTGGTTAGTTTGGCCGGGTTGTATTCCGGGATTGTTGTTGATTGAAATCGGCCAAGTTAAACTTGGTGGCATGGTATATTTACGGGGGAAATCTTTGCCGAAATTTCGGTGGCCAAGTTTCATCTAAGAATCCAATTCAAAGTGCAGCGATCAACATTTGGTAAACATGACCAAATTGTGGATTTTGGCGAACTTGCAACTTGGATTTGGAGTAGCGAGGAGGAGCGGAAAAGAGGTATGTAAGACTTTACCTTCCTTTCTTGGCATGTCTTAGACGTAATAGGCTTGAACACGGGCCTCGGGGACAATTCCTTTCCTAGAAATCCGGGGCCCGAAATTAGTTACTATTCATTCGGTGGAATTGAACTAGAACATGTGCAAAATGTTGAAAAACCTTCCCAAGTCTCTAGAACTTGCATAAAGAGGACCCCGAATACTTTAAGATCCTCATGAGTAACGTCATGACACGCAACATCCGTAAATTAGGTACGATACTTCATTCGGCCCGAGGTGGGCCCATTGTTCCGGATTTTCCTATCGTTTTGTTTGACTTGTTTTGGAGTAGAATCCTAAGGAAACTTTTGATCTTCGTTAGATTATTAAACGATAGGTACAATTTCGCCCTAATGTAAAAATGTCTATGATGACCGTGATAACGATAATGCTAAGAAAGAACATACATCTATGGTAAGTACGACAAAGATGATTTCTTGACTAAGGTGAAGAATATGATCTTATAATGATAACGATGGAGTCGAAAATGGGAAAATGCCTACAATAGATATGTTACGCTATATAAATGAAAATATGGAAATGTTAAACGATTTCTTGATATCTCAACTCTATTATAGGGAATGAGCGCCATAAAGGTTCTAAGAAGATGAAACTATACCTTATGGCCCTATTTGATGTTTTTCTCATAAACGCTTTTCATTGGTAACTTTGCCTTATGGTACACGTATATGTGCATGCTGTTTGTATGATATATGTATATGTGGGGAATGGGGAGGGCAACTGTGTCCACCTGATTCAGCTGGCTAATCATCCCGGACGCGGGATGCCCGGACGCGGGATATGGGAGAGCCGGAAACGGCGTGTGTATATGTGATATATATTATATGTTGGGACACTGTTGGGGAGGGGGGTGGGAGAGCCGATGTACTCGGCGTCTATGAACGCAAGTAAAGAATACTGTTTTCCGAAATGTTACGTTTTTACGTATATGTGATATATATACAAAAATGTTGGGACTTGTTGGGAAGGGGTGGGAGAGCCGATGTACTCGGCGTACGTGGCGCAAGTAAAGGACACCGTTTTCCAAAATATTACGTATTCTGTATATGTAAATAAAAGTACCGTTTTACGGAAAGAAGCTAGGCACGCACGGCATACCCTGAAAGGCACTCACATGTACAAGTTACATCTAACCCAGATAAGCTCCACATGTTTGTGCCGTTACTATTCATACTGCATATGCCTTTATCATGTTACTGTTCATGTCTTACATACTCAGTACAATGCTCGTACTGACCCCTCTTCTTCGGGGGCTGCGTTCATGCCGCGCAGGTACTCCCAGATGGATAGCGACCGGGGACGAGAAGATGCTCCAGCGAGGTTGGCAAGCTCCACTTGTTCTGGAGTGTCGCCGAGTCAGTGTACATGTGCCAGGATTTCCGAGTACAGATAGAGACTTTGCAGACAGAGTCATGGGTTTCGGGAGTCAGTTTGTATTATGATACGAGTTATATACAGTTACATGTTTTATCTGATTTAAGAACAACAAAAGGATATTTCAATAATCTATTTATGTTTACTTGTCTTAGAGGTTTCGAAAAAAAAATTGAGTACGTAGTAAGAGTCGACGGAGTTCGCTCGGCTCACGAGGTCACGGGAGTCGGATTGGGGTGTGACAATACTAATCTATAGAAGTATGAGTATGCTACAATTATGACACCGTTATGAATACGACTATGTTATATGCGTGATGCTTATATGAGCACGACTATGTTTCACGTATGATATCTATGTGAGTATGATTGTGTTACATGTATGATTATACCATGTGCATCACGTTCATGTGAGTACGAATGAGATAAGTATGTGATATCTTTACGAGTACGATTAAGCTATACATATGACGATTGATTAGAGTTCGAATATACTACTAACATGTAAGTGCCGAGTAAGGGCTATGTATATACAAAGCACGTGATGCGGGCATGAGTATGAGCGAGATAATAGATATGAAAGGTAAGTAAGTAAAGGATATGGATGTATGTATACGAGTACGAAATAGAACATGGAACCCCCCTCAAAACGGGTAAGTCTTTGAAGAGAATGTTATCGTCCCCCAAATGTTATTTCACAAAATTGTAGGGTATTTTTTTCCCCCTTTTT